>NC_091131.1:158329834-158537334 GCF_040183065.1 Periplaneta americana | reverse complement strand
AATTAATGAGGATCAGTTAAGACGGATGATAGGCCAAGCAAATGAAGAATAACGCGCTATAATTCTAAAATTATGGATTTGGTACAAAAAATGAAGTATCAGTAATGCATATTTTATTGATGGCCCAGGAAACTCTGGGAAAGCCTTTGTTTACCAGTCAATGTTTGATTCACAATTGAAGAGTCCACTGCAAGAATGATGGATGTCAACTTTACAGGGAGTTATACCTGAAATCTTGATTTGCATAATACACGTCACTGTTCGTTAACAGAAAACCACAATTTAAGTCACACGGAGTTAGTGTGCACTCGAAGTTGGTTGCTTGACGGTTGTCAGCCCACTTTGAGGTCTGTGGATATAGAGGGAAAAATTGGATCGGTGTCGGTTAGAGTTCCCGGGTAGCTCAGTGGTAGAGCGTTGGTACGTTAAACCAAAGGTCCCGGGTTCGATACCCGGCTCCGGAACAATTTTTCCCTCGAAATTATTCAAATCAACTTTACAGGGAGTTATACCTGAAATCTTGATTTGCATGATGGATGTCACTTTCTTGTCGAAAATGAACCAAGACTGTCAATGCATAGCTTAAGGCGACACTCAACTATATTTTGGAACTTTTTTCCTATTTGACCAATCTTTTTCAAATTTGGAGAAAAAGTTTAACATATACAGTACATGGAAAGTAACATGCAAAATCTCAGCTCATTAGATCCAATACTTTTCAAAATAAAAAATATTTCAATTTTTAATCAACCATTAATTGAAGTATCACTTTTAATTATCATTATTTATTTTTTGGCTTTGTGAATTTGACTGTGACTTCTCAATGAATAGGGGAAGAATTCTGCATATTGATTTAGTTCTGTCACTTAAAGTAGTGTAGAAATTTAATTTTTCATTTCTATGACTCTTTTTCTCCAATTTTTAAGTTGAGTGTCCCCTTAAGACATATAGAATGTACATAGAGAGTTATATGCCATTAACACTGATAGTCATTGTCCAGTAATGATCGGAAAATCACAGTTAAGCTTTGAACGCTAAGCATTTCAAACTTTCAATTGCTTCTCCTGCAAAATGTATTCCAAATGACATCCATCATGTCGACCTGGTTGGTGAGTTGGTATAGCACTGGCCTTCTATGCCCAAGGTTGCGGGTTCGATCCCGGGCCAGGTCGATGGCATTTAAGTGTGCTTAAATGCGACAGGCTCATGTCAGTAGATTTACTGGCATGTAAAAGAACTCCTGCGGGACAAAATTCCGGCACATCCGGCGACGCTGATATAACCTCTGCAGTTGCGAGCGTCGTTAAATAAAACATAACATTTTTTAACAACATCCATCATTCTTGCAGTGGACTCTTCAATTGCAAAAATTTGGAGCTAAATGTAATCTCTGTTGCATGGACTGGTATCGCAGTAATGTTTGTTATCTCAAGACTGTACTGTACACAGTTAATTCAACTGCCTCTAAATGTACATGAAGGTTCTTTCTCAGGTATAAAAGTTAATAGTAAAGAGGCTTCTCATATTTGTTCAGCAAAGCTAATGATCTGAGATGAAGCATCTATGGCTAATATGCATGCGTTAATGTGTAGGCCTATAAATCGTCTGCTCTAGGATATAATTGATAATGATGTGCCATTTGGCGGCAAAAATATAGTGTTGGGAGGCGATTTCAGGCAGGTATTGCCAGTTGCGCCCCACGGATCAAGAGCAACCATTGTCCAAAATTCCATACGGTTTTCTTCTTTGTGTCCAATATTCAAACTACTGTATTTAAATTTAGTAAAAATATGCGAGCGAAGACAAAGGAATGTAACTTTGCCAACATCTTACTACAAATTAGTAATGGCGAATACCTCCATGTTGATCATGAAAAATCAGACTTGGTCGATTTACCACGCTTAATACAGGGTTGTTTCCGATCTCTGATAACGAATTTGAATGACATCATGTGCGTCAGGAGTCACACGACAGCTGAACTGTGGCGCGAGGTGACAGACCAGTAGTGAGTGATCTCATAGAGTGCACGGCGACTCACAGCAGAAATTCCCAAGAAAATCGAGCCTTTTTGGGAGGGGTACATTACGACCCTTTCCAATGCCAAGTACAGTTAAGTGAAAATAAAAGAAGCCTGCAATAAACGAGGTTTCGTTATTTCCAAGAAAGACATCTTCTGCGCAACTAATAAGATTGATGAAGCTGGAATGGAATTAATTTGTACCATCTCGTGGGGTGCGGCGACTTGTACGAGGGATGGATTTGCTTGCTTTTTCCACTCCGGAATTAATTCCATCCGAGCTTTGCCAGTCTTATTAAGTACACAAAAGATGTCTTTCTTGGAAATAACGAAACCACATTTTTTGCAGGCTCCTGTACTTGGCATCGGGAAGGGTTGTTATGTACCCCTCCCAAAAAGGCTCGATTTTCTTGGGCATTCCTACTGTAATACACCGTGCACTTTGATTATGAAATCACTCACTACTGATCTGTCATTTCTCGCCGCAATTCAGCTGTCGGTGTGATTCCTGACGCACATGATGTCATTCAAATTCGTTATCAGAGATCGGAAGCAACTCTATAATTTCTGAAAGTGATATAATTGAAATACAGTATAATGAAATGAAGTAGCCACACTGAAAGATGTATCATGTTCTATTTAAGTAGTTAATGAAGCAATAAAAGTGAACGTTGTTAAAAAATTAATGTCATAGTTTTATACCATATTCCAAGAGCATCGAGGAGTTACATCAGTGTGAATAATAAACTTAATTACTGAGATTTTGTAGTTTTTAACTGAATCCCTAGCTAGCTTACATATGAGTAGATTGTCGCTTCATATTTTACAATTGAATGAAGGTTCTATTATCACGTGATTAAGAAATATTAATGTTTAACAAGATCTGTTGACCGGCACTCGAGTTAGCTATAGTTTAGAATATGTCTGATCATTATTGTTTATATGTGAACATTATAACGGGCGTAATGTTGGCCTAAGAATACTAATTCCTCGCATTGACGTAACACCATCAAATTCTTCTTTGCAATTTTCGTCCAAAAGAAGGCAATTTTCAATAGGTTTGGATTTTTGCACTTAATTACTTACTTACAAATGGCTTTTAAGGAACCCGAAGGTTCATTGCCGCCCTCACATAAGCCCGCCAGCGGTCCCTATCCTGTGCAAGATTAATCCAGTCTCTATCATCATACCCTACCTCCCTCAAATCCATTTTAATATTATCCTCCCATCTACGTCTCGGCCTCCCTAAAGGTCTTTTTCCCTCCGGTCTCCCAACTAACACTCTATATGCATTTCTGGATTCGCCCATACGTGCTACATGCCCTGCCCATCTCAAACGTCTGGACTTAATGTTCCTAATTATGTCAGGTGAAGAATACAATGCGTGCAGTTCTGTGTTGTGTAACTTTCTCCATTCTCCTGTAACTTCATCCCGCTTAGCCCCAAATATTTTCCTAAGCACCTTATTCTCAGATACCCTTAACCTATGTTCTTCTCTCAGAGTGAGAGTCCAAGTTTCACAACCATACAGAAGAACCGGTAATATAACTGTTTTATAAATTCTAACTTTCAGATTTTTGGACAGCAGACTGGACGATAAGAGCTTCTCAACCGAATAATAACACGCATTTCCCATATTTATTCTGCGTTTAATTTCCTCCCGAGTGGGATTTTTGCACAATGATCAATAAAGCTCAAGGCCAGACATTATTTACCAGAACCTATAGACCTATTCGGTGTCACGGACAGCTTTATGTTGCACTATCTCGACCAAAGTCTTGAAACACTTGAAGGTTGAAATAGGACACAGTAAATTTCATATGGAAAGAAATTCTGTAGGTTCGTGCAAATGAATGCTGCGGAACAGTACGGGTTCTCTAGTAGAAGAATTAAATCGGCGCTTTTGTACGATGCAACCTTTCATGGTTACCAGTTAGGAAATTGAGCCTTTAGATCCGATTCAATGGGACATCTAATTATCAGGCAGTATTTATGTTGTTTAGAAAATTGAAACTTTTGATCCGATTCACTCCGTGTTATGGTAGGGGAGACTGTTGTACCTTTAGACACTTTTCACATTTTATTTTTTTTTTAATTTTAGGAAATGAAATTTTTAAAATGAAAAAAATGCTGCAAATAATTATTGAAGATTCCTTTACAACTTCCTGTATGTATTTTCCTGTTTTACAGATCTATTAATGATGGAAAAAATAAGATGATGGGATATGTAATGTTTTCAAAGGTACAACAGGATCATGTACCTTGGAATATACCCTCTTGTAAGTTGGAACACATGGAATATACGTGGGAATATAGCTGTAAAAACTGACAATCGTATTTAAAATGTATTTGCAATCATAAACCAGAGAAGACTTCTCTGATTTAGATTTTATTTCCAGAATAAGCAATAGCTGCTTCAACAGCTTTCTTCAAGGCATCCGAATCAATTGGGGACCTCTTTAATTCCAGACTTACTTCGTGACATGACCTTAAAATAAAAGAAAAACAAAAACCGACAGTATCGTGTAATTTGGAACATGTTCCATGGTACAAGATGTTTTGTGTTCAAAGGTACAAGAGGGTGCACGTTTAAACAAATATGGCTCCGAAAACTAGAGATTCGTATAAATCATGGAAATTAAAATATGTTATTACTCACCAGTTGATAGGGAACACACCGTACTTGAAATATATTAACAAATACAATCTGGTTTCGTGTTAGATAACATATATCAATGAACGAAATGTTTACTTTTGGTACTAAAAAAACTTATTTTGTTCACGGAATTCACACTTTGCAATAAATCAAACCAAAACTACGACCAGAGCTACTTAGCGGCTTTCTCTACAATCTGCTTCAGTTTGAGTCCTCTAGATAGCAGCAAAAATTAAAAAAACAAAAAATGTTCAAAGGTACACTATGCTAAAGGTACAACAGTCTCCCCTACATATAATTACACTAGTCAACAAATTTTAACTTTTTGTCTGTCACAGAAATGAAATCAGCTGATTTTTTCTAAATCGACCCTGCTGATTACGAAAATGGCAGCGAAAAATCTGTAACACGTAACATTTTTGTGTGACAGACGGGGAAGTATTTTGATTAAAAAAAAACGTTTTCGCGCATTTCAAAATACGTAATTACAACAGCGAATATAAATAAATTCCTAAGATGCACAAAATACACTGACGTTTCACAAAAAAATAATAACGCTTCATAAATAATAATTACAATAAGAAAAAATTGCATTATATTCCTTTTTTTCCCTTCAAAATAGGCTTTTACTTTATTAATTTAAAACTGGATTAAATGAACTATAATTTTTTAAGGTTTATAAATTAATTTGATTAACATCTCAAATCAAATAACTTAGGAGCCCTACATTGAAGTAAACAACCATATACAGACTTCAAGCTAGATTTAAAAAAAAAAAAAGTATTTAGTTACTTAAAGTTTTTTTTTCCTCTTGTAGTTTGAGTTACGTTCTCTGAACAAAAACCAACAGTAGTCACCCATCATACTAGAATTCCATCTTCCTTGATATCGTTGTTCCATCCTGTGTATATCTTGATGGAATCTTTCCCCTTTTTCATCGCTTACAGCTCCTAAGTTCTCTGGGAAAAGTCCAGATGGAATTGTAGGAAATGTATTTTCAATGACATTCGACAACCAAGCTTTGGTAACTATGCAGGAGGTCTTGTACAAACTGTTGGTAATTGTCAGCTTTATTATTACCTAAAAACCCACTAACAACACTTCCAAAGGCATTCCAAGTTTCTAGTTCAACACTTAATTTTTTTCGAAGCTCTCATCTTTCTAAAGTTTCCTAATTTGAAGGTCAACAAAAATTCCCTCTTTCACTTTAGTCTCACTGAGTTTCGGAAACATTCCTTACATATGCAAAACCTTCTCCATTTTTATCCATAGCTTTAACGAAATTCTTCATTAAATCAAGCTTGATATGTAAAGGAGGAAGCAGTACTTTTTCCGGTTTTACTAAAGGGACATAGCTTGCTCTGGGAGGCCAGTCTTTCACTATGTAGTGTTTTTCAGTCGCTCTACTACCCCACAAACAGAGAAGGCAACAGTATTTTGTGAATCCATCCTGAAGTCCGAGCAATAAAGCGACAATTTTCAAATCTCCGCAGAGTTGCCAGCAGTATGTTTTATATTGGACTGCATCTAGTAACACTGACAAATTTGTATAAGTTTCCTTCACATCTACTGAATACGCCACTGGAATTGATGGTTTAGTGTTTCCATTGTGCAATAACACTGCTTTTAAACTTATTTTGGAAGAATCTATTAATAACCTCCTTTCCTCTGGGATGTGCTGAAATCCTAGTTCTTCCATTAAGCCGTCTATATTTACATACGCGCACATAGAATGCTTCATTATAAAATACTTTGAAAACCGTTCATGTCTCTTTCTGTACAATGAAATTCTAGTATCTGATGCTAGCAGGTTCCATTGTTGCAGTCTAGACCCTAAAATCTCAGCTTGTTGTTTAGTGAAATTAAGATCTCTTATTAAGTCAGTCAGTTCACATTGTTGAATTAAATGGGGTTCTTTATGATGTTATGGGCTATAGGGCGGATCAGAGGATGTTGATGGTTGAGCCAATTAATCTGTTTGTTCTATTGGAAGAACCAATTCCTCCAATTGCGAAGGTGGATTAGGAACAGGGAGTTTTGGTCCATGTGGTACAGGTCTTATTGCAGATGGAACATTAGGATATTCTATTTTAGACCTTGTTTTTTTTTTTTTTTAAATCCCGTAATCTTTGTTAAACAGAAATAACAGTCTTCTGCATGACTTGTCGGTTCACGCCAGATCACTGGAACTGCAAACGATATACTTCGATTCTTCTCTCCATTCATCCATTTTATCAATTTTGAGTAACATGTTGTGCAGCACATATGGGGAGCCCATGATTTGCCCTCATCACACACATTACATTCAAAATAGCAATAATATGCTTGTTTTAACTTATCTGATAAAGGCCGACGCTGCGATTTTGCCGTAAATTCTCCACATACGTAACAAAAGCTGTCCGGCGAATTTACACACGCACGACGAGATTTTTTTTTCATTCTCAGAAAACGTAAATGAACGCGAAGATAAACACATAAAACCAGCGATACAACTTGTCACAAGCTCAAACAATATTCAACTAATCCTAAAATGCAATCTATGTCACTCTAAAAGCCCACCCTCTCAGTGCTTTCTGTCGGTCTAGCGACATAAAGCAATAAAGTAATACAGATATATATCACCCACTACGCACCTTATTAATGCAGACTCATGTATTTGAAAGAATCTGTTCCTTAAAATACACTTCTAGTATATCCTGAGTAACAATAAATTATAAAACGTATGAATATACTGTGTAACCGTTTAAATAAAGTCCATAGTTCGATACCCGTGTTCTTTGGTAAATTCATTATTTTTTTTTTTCACAATTTCCAATTTTCCTCTTAAATGGTGCGTGATGGAAAATTTTCAAGTTTAGACCTACTATCAGCACACAAACATTGATCTAAAATGACCATTTTCACCCTTGTGACAAAAACCTGGTTGACTAGTGTTATCAGACAGCATTTATGTTGTTTAATGTTGTTTAGAAAATTGAAACTTGTGATCCGATTCACTCCGTGTTATGGTACATCTAATTATCAGACAGTATTTATGTTGTTTAATGTTGTTTAGAAAATTGAAACTTGTGATCCGATTCACTCCGTGTTATGGTACATCTAATTATCAGACAGTATTTATGTTGTTTAATGTTGTTTAGAAAATTGAAACTTTTGATCCGTTTCACTCCGTGTTATGGTACATCTAATTATCAGGCAGCATACTCTGTTGTACCGGTAACTTCAAGATATTTAATTTATTAATTCATTGCTTTTGTATTTCGTAATTCAGAGGAAAATAATAAATTATCGAAATTCCGCTATACTGGAGAATTAGCACGGTCGCTTTGAACCGTGCCGTTACGTTTATCACCAAATTTAAGTAAATACACAATGTCACCAACATAAGAACATGACATTGGTGTGTGGCGTAGTTGGCGGGAGAAATTTTTTTCTCTCTCTGTCTACCTCCTTCGTTCTGAACATTATTGAGAGATAGCACCACTGTTAGCGACAATGTGTATTTGCGTAAATATTGCGAGTAAATTATGACGAGTGCCTTAGAGGAGAGGCTAGGGACGTGATCCTTACTTGAATTTATTTTTGCGTGTACATTGCAGATTAAATGATTGAGATCCCTTCTTGCTCCGGTTACAGGCCTTGCATTTACGAAGGTTATGTTAGGTTAGATTAGCTTAGGTTAGCTTCGGTTAGGTTAGCTTAGCTTAGCTTAGCTTAGGTTAGCTTTGGTTAGGTTAGATTAGCTTTGGTTAGGTTAGGCTAGCTTTGGTTAGGTTAGGTTAGGTTAGCTTTGGTTAGGTTAGGTTAGCTTTGGTTAGGTTAGCTTGATTTCATTCGTCCATGTAGTAGTTAAAATTATATAATATGACAGTTTTTGATTCGTAATATTGATAAAAAAAATAATAGGTCTATAATGAAAGCGGTGAATAATTTCATGGTCCCTACATTTTTTTTTCGTAAAAGGCTAGGTATTTTTCTTTAGGCCAGAAATAAAACAGCAACGCCGTCATAATTACGTACTTTACGCTTTGGCGAACATTAACCGGAAATTTACTTTCCGTCATTTTAATGGTATTCCGTGAAACACACCTTTTTTCCTGTTAATTTCCTTGTGATAACCTAAATATGATCTTATTACATCTTCATTTTCTTTTAATGCATTCAAAAAACCGCCGTTGTACTACATAAAACCTTGAACTTGACTAATGGAGTGAATTATTTAAGAATATAGTCGCGAATTTGACTACCACCATTTCGATTATATTTTGTTTCATACGGCTCGGTACGGCCCGGTGACTAGTGGCCAGCGAGTAGGGTCGACTATCGATATTGGTCTGCCGTGGGTATTATCCAGTTGTTCCCGAAATTCTAACGTGGGCTCTTTTCCATTTCCCGGAGAAAACGTCGGTTTCTAGGTTACTGAAATCGGGAGAGGTATAACATATTATAATATTTTCTCCGTAGGGAGAGAAATTAGTTTGAATAACAATGAAACATATCAGTCGTTGGTGCTGTGTCATTTTCCTTTGTTTCTGTGCTTATGCGCTGAATACATAGCTCCAGCGAACTTCAATAATAAGAATTTCAGAAATAAAATGTAACAGTTTATTTCCGGTAGTGGAAAAAAAAAAAAAAAAAAAAAAAATAGTATAGGCTATACGCCAAGAGATTGAAACACGATTTTTCCCTTAATGTATAATATACTACTTTTGACATTCTCATTTTTAAGACAAACACTTTCACTCCAGAACAAAAACACAGCTTTGAGTTTGTAATAAAGCAATAACTTGTGAACTAGCTTTAAGCGTCATGCGTGGCACGACTTAAGATTTTTGTACAACCAGTGGTTCCACAACCCGCATGACATCTCACCTCTGCTCC
Source organism: Periplaneta americana (assembly GCF_040183065.1). Taxonomy (NCBI): domain Eukaryota; kingdom Metazoa; phylum Arthropoda; class Insecta; order Blattodea; family Blattidae; genus Periplaneta; species Periplaneta americana. Next base: position 158,527,780 of record NC_091131.1, on the reverse strand, counting down.
AGTACAATCACGGACTTAGTTCCTTCTCTTGAACATTATGCTTAGTGCGTACCAATACGAATTTGCAATATCCAGTTTTCACTTTACCTACTGGAGCTTTCTAGTATCATATCCCTGCTTCAGGGCAGAAACCCGATGTAAAGGTACGTTTTCCTCGATGCGACTATCGCGATGATCGTTCAACGATGATCGTGCAACGATAATCATTGAATATTATTTCTTTGTATTGCATATGGAGCTGTTTTCCTTCGAGCGACTGCCGCTAGAGTCGTTAACGACGATCGTACGTCTTGGATAATCGTCCAGGAAAAGGTTGAATATAATCGTCAGTCGCTAACGTTTATTGTGAGAAAGACATGTATCTTGGGTCCTTCGTTTTCTGACGCGGATGATGAAATTCTTTTCGAGGAAGTGGCGAATTTTTGATACAGTCTCTCTTCATTATTGAGCTCAAGCAGACGGTGTTTTTTTGGCTCTTTTCATCCCATACGTATGGAGAAGTATTTCGTCGTCTTCCATCTCCTCAATCAAAGGCATAGTAATCTTTTACGTCTACTCGTTAAACTCATTCTATTAAACACAATCTTCCTCTAGAACAGCCGTGGCGAAAATGTGACTCACGAGCACATTGTGGCTCGCAATGATAGCTATGCATTTCTCTTGCTTCCTACCGTCTTCAACCCCCACCCTCTCACTCACTGGAGTCAAACTCCGTCCCATTTGTATTTGTCTCTGACCTGCGAGTGGCGTATCGTCGCAATATCTCTCTCGAAACCATGTACCTCTACAAAAACGAAAGTTTCAAAGTAGGATGGGAGGACGCATTTTTTTGCTGCCAATATGGTGAGAATATTAAATGTATGATTTGTTCACAAGTATTACGAGGAAAACGGTTGTATAACATGAAACAGCATTATACTACATGTTACTGATGAAACATTAAAAGTCTAAGTGTTATTATAATAATAATAATAATAATAATAATAATTATTATTATATTATATTATACTATAGCTTAAATTACCCGGCGTTGCCCGGGTTTTAAATTTTGGTCTATTTCTAAATAATCTGTTTGTTAGACTTATCGAAGACCTCGGCAAGGGAACTATATAAAACCAAAACGAACCATATTTACGTATATTTTCTCCTCCCTAGTGACGAATATTAAAGGAAGTGCCACTAATATCCAAAGAAACTGACTAATCGAAATAATTCCATCTCACCTATGAATAGAGTTTTAACAACATTAAGACCTTATGCTACAGGGATATTTAAGATATTTAACATTGTGATTGATGGTAATATTTATCGTACCACGGCATTATGCATTATTAAGCCTTTCTGCCCACAATATATTTAATTTCCATCAAGGCCAAACTACAATCTGTAACGGATGGATTCTATCAAATACATGGATTTCAGGTGTTTTGCAGTAACGGAGACTATACTCATCAGAATTCACTCTCCTGGAGAAGGCAATGTAGAACACTACCACAACAGAAAATCATATTTTTCTATAAACGGCCAAGTCATTAGTGACCATAACTTATTAATAAGAGACGGGTTAACAGTAACAGTAAAATAGGCTCTATATTATTCTTGCAATATTATAATATTGTAATATTATCACAATAGCAATACGTGGGACAAAAACATTATCTTCTTTCGTTTTTCCAGTTAATATCGCCACTCATATTACGTTTCGCATGAGTTTTTGACACAAATTCTTGTTAGTGCATAATTTTGGTGAGTCAATATTTCGCAATAGTAGGTCTACTAATGGCTATTCAATATTAAGTAAATTATGTGGTAGCAATCCTTGTAGTTTGAAAGAATTCTAGAATTCAATTGGATAAAACAGTCTGCTCACTATCTACAAAATTGCATCGAGGAATTCATAATACGGTCCTGGACTGCGTAAAGATACTTATTGCATGAATTATCTAGTTTTAGCCTTCATGATGTGTAACAACAATGTAATTTAATTTCGTGTTAAAATTTCCAAGGCCTCGTGAAAGTCTATGTTGAATACAACAGACAATAATAAAGAACAATTGACTGTAGAAGATTTTGCATTTTAATATAATACATTAATATTTGATATATTTATTTTTATTTTTTATATATTTAATTAATTTAACTTCCATTTGCACAATTTTAATGTAGCCTATGTTCTTCTCCTCCTGGTTATGAAGGTTAAATGTGCAAACTTTGGCACATATCGGTCAAAGCGTGTAGATTTGTATAGAGAACATACACACCTACATACATACATACATACCCACATTCAATTTTATATATTAAGATTATATTATATTATATTATATTATATTATATTATATTATATTATATTATATTATATTATATTATATTATATTATATTATATTATATTATAATTATACGTCAATCCTTTTTCAGGAGATGTACGAATAATACGGTTAGATCTTCAATTTAAACTCCCAGATTTACAACGTGATGTTAAATGAAAGTTATATGTAAGGACTTGAAAAATGTTGAACTTTTCAAATCTTTGCCAAAAAAAATAAATAAATATCCGAAGCTTCGTTCTTTCGCTTGCTCTGTTGAAGCCATGTTCGCTGTAACTTACGTTTGTGAAAAATTATTTTCAACAGTGAAAATAGTAAAAACCAAATTTAGATCACGACTGACAGACAAATACCTTCGTGATCAACTACGATTGGCAGTAAGTGACATAATTCCTGATTTTGAAACTTTGTCGCAGAGACATTCTGAAGACAGTTAATTTTAGGTTGTGATAATATGTCCTATGTTTTATTTCGTTATACGCACTAAACATTAGTTTGTAGCCTTGTACTCTATAAAATTATATTTAAGTGCTTGATGTAAGGAAAATTAAAATCTGTTAATAAGTCAGACAGTTGCTTCACTTCCCCTTCGGGTGTCCGCCTCCCTCCATAGGTGCTATGCACGTTGCAGGTTACACACTGGCTAGGCGCACGATCACATTTTCGCCACGGCTGCTCTAGAACGATGCGATTGCGAATGAAAACACGCGACTAGTGAAAAATCAACAAATCGTAGGCGCTCCGAGCAAAATGGTAACCAACGATTATCGTTCAACGTTTCATCGTTCAACAATAATCGCACCGAGGAAAACGTACCTTTACTCTGTTCGCCGTACCAACAGGATCTAGTCGACCATCCATGATGTTCGTAAGAGGTTACGTTTTCGTGCCTACAACATTGAGTTGTAGGAGAAATTGAAACCAAATGAACTGAAGGACAATCGCTCAAATTTGCAGTTAAAACTCCGTGTTTGTCACATTGTCAACTATGTACCTTACTCTCTAGCGGGCACACTTAAACATATTTTATACATTATTTATGGAACAGAAGGGAAAAACAAAGATTTATACGCATATCGAAATGCAATTCAGTGATACCTTTTTCATGTCGCCATGTAGTATGTGAATGTACGTACGCCCACTGAAAATAACAGTATATTAATTCTAAAATACATGTCTCTCAAAATATTGTTGTTCACGTCCGAAAATGTATTTTTGCGAAATTACATTTGTATAATCATATTTCTTTTAGTTGGTTATTTAACGATGCTGTATTAACTACTCGGTTATTTAGTGTCGGTGGGTTTTATGATAGCGACATGGTATTTGGCGAGATGAGGCCCAGGATTCACCATAGATTACCTGACATTCGCCTGACGGTTGGGAAAACCTCGAAAAATATCCAATCCGGTAATCAGCCTAAGCGAGAATCGAACCCGTGCCCGAGCGCAACTCCTGATCGGCAGGCAAACGCCTCAGCCTACCGAGATACGCCGGTGGCCTATAATCATGTTGCCAATGCAGGATATTAAGCCTACTGGAACGAACAATCTCTTAATTTCTAAAATATGTCTCTCAAAATTAGGCTATTCATATCCAAAAATTACTTACTGCGAGATAACACTGTATATATATATATATATATATATATATATATATATATATATTCTTTGGTACGACCGATAAAGAGGCAAGAGGCACATTTTAGCTCAAAGGGTTCAGACCAGGAAGAAGGGAATTCCCTAGCTGTCTTTGAAGGTCAAGTGAAAGCATACATGGGCATGAAATTAGCCTACATGAAATGTATGTCACCAACAGGCAGCGCATTTTCGTTCCCAAATTTACAGCGGATCGAGTAGTTTCTTCTGGTAGCTACATCTATTATCTACGTCACGTCGATGCGTAAGCAAAGTCTAATTGCAAGCAGGTTCGCATGGGGTCATTAATTAATAATGATGTAATGTAATGTAAATATGCCCCTGTAACGTCATATGATGTAGAAAGAACATTCTCGTAGTTTAAATAAATTTTATGTGATGTCCATAGAAGATTTGCATTTCATAACCTCAGAACATGTTTTCGTCCACCGCAAAGGATAGGTTTTGATAAACGAATTATTTGTATATATTGTGTAAAATATAATTATTGATAATTTGTACATTGAATTGTGTTATTGCTCATATTATTTTGTCGCTGTAACATCATGTGACGTAGGAAAAACATTTTCCTAGCTTAAACAAATTTTTACTGGGAGTTATAGTAAAAGATATGCATTTCATAATTTCAGAATATGCTATATATTTATTTTTGTTCACCGTAACGGAGTTTATTTCATTAAATGAATTAATTGAATATATTATATATAGAGTATTTACAGTTAATGTGTATCATGTTTACTATTATGTTCTATAATGTACTGTATATTGTACATAATAGTATACAATAATATACTGTTTATAATGCTGGATTAGAACAAAATAATAGTACGGACAAATTGAAGGGTTCAGAAGCATAGTGGGCCAAGTGCCATTTATTAAAAACGGAGAAAGCAAGGGTTAAAGTTAAGTGAATACCATAGTTTAATGAAGATTGATATATCATTTAGTTTTAATGTGTAAACTTTATATTACGTGCTATATGTTTCCATTGAATTATGGTAATAACTTCATTTTAATCCTTGATTTCTACGGTTTTAGTAAATGGCGTTTGGCCCACTATGGTTCTGAACCCTTCAATTGATATATTATTATATGTAAATGTATACTGTTATAAAAATATTTGCTTAATCAGGTTCACAAAAAAAATTGCAACAAACACTAGTTCATGTAAAATACTACATTAAAAGATTCGGGCCCTAATAACATGTCACAAAATAATCCCCTTTTTAAGTACAATCACGTTTCTGCCACAGTCTCTTATATAACATTCTAGATTTAATATTTTAACCAAAATACTGATCATTTTAGTGACGTACATCAAAGAATTTTGCAGAAGTATATTAATGCTTTTTCGAAATTTACAGTGCCAGATACACTAAAAACTGGTACGTTATATTGTGTTGAATTCAATAATTTAATTAACAATATTCTTAATACTGCATAGAAAAATAGTCAATAAAGTTTGATCACCATATTTTTAAACTGAATGGCTTGTTTCTAAAACCTGCTATTTCGCTCAAAAACAGATTTTGATCAAATAACAAATATATCTTAAACTGTGAATCCAATGTTAAAGTTAGTTTTTGCCTATTTGTCACTGAAAATTATATTTAAAAGTATGATTATTTTTTCTCTAAAACCTTATATTTTATGTTTTTCAAGCCAAAACCTATCTTATAGTTTAATTTAGGAAGTATGAAGTATTCTAGTCTATATATATAATTTGAACTGGTAATGGAAATTACGGCTGAACGGATTTTAATAAGTGACCCATCATTTTGAAGCTTGGAACCCAAAATTTTTCAGAAAAAAAGTAGTTTGCAGTGAAATTTCAGTTTTCCTACATCATTTTTCTATTTTCCAAAATCCATCTGTCGTCAGTTTTCAGAAATAATGGCTTTTAGAGAATAAAACAAAACACAAACACACTACAATAAACAATATCACACGAAGGCTACGACATATTTTGAGTTCAGATGGCTCAGATTCTCTGACATCATAATACCAATATGTCGATCTTCATTTGTGTAACTTTTTCAGAATGTTTCTGTAATATTGGTTATTAAAAACTTCAAGATTTACTAAAACAAATTTACAGGTCAGATTCTCTGGTGTGTAATTTTCTGAGTACAGCTGTCTGTGTATTGGATATTAAAAACTACAAAACTTAAGAATGTTTGATGACATTATTACCATTAAAAATGAAATATTATTATAGTGAATGCTATGATGTGAGTATTTGTAACTTATTATACAGATTGATGCTTTATTGATGACATGAAAGTGAAAGCTTTTGGGGTTATATAAGTAGGCGTAGAGAATATCTAAAGTTAGATCTTCATTTCTATAATACATGCTGAGTGACGGCTATATAGTAGTCTATACAAAACTTAAGTAAGGTAATATTGTTATTAAAAATGAAATATTTTTATAGTTATTAATCAAGTGGTATAGGTCTTTTCCATATATTTAATGAAACTCAAGAACTGAAGATGTTATAGGTTCAATAAAAAATATTTAGCACAAAGGAAACCATTCAGAGGGATATGTTTTATTATTATGGGAGCAAATAACTTCCAAAATGTCTGTATTCTTCAATGGAAATAATTTTGAAAAATTTTAATTTGAACTTCTAATGAACTTAGTTTGCAGCATTTGCTGCACACGCCACTAGTATATTATATACATAGAATGGTATAAAATATCATTAAGATAAGAATTAGCAAGTATTTAAAAATTGCCTCGTTTGTTTTAAAGCTCCTTCCTGTAAAAATAACGGAAAGTGAAATATCAGGTTTTGCAAACAAAATTTTTTATTGAATTAAACATAGCGAATACTCAGGTTCTAAGTAGAAGTAGACGCTACTGTCCGTGCAAACGTCACGTCTGTAATCTCTAATAACCTCATCTTAATGCGAAAACTGAATGCCGTGTCTAGAATAAGTACGAATTGACAAGCACCGGTGAAATATAACAGCAAGACTTGCGTCACACCACATACCTGGCAGAACGATGCAGCACCATTCCCCTTAGTTTACTGAGAAGAGAGAATGCTCACCTGCACAGAACGCTGCAACAACACGCTCCGCTCTTATCACACTCACATTAAAACCAATAATAGCACGCAAACTGCCTTGATAGCTGTAGCTGTGACGTCACTGCGCTACACAATGACGTTGCGGCGATCGTATCTTCACCATCAGATGTCGAAATACAATTCACTTCTCGACTGAAAACTGAAGCTTTCAAGACTCGGCGACGATAACAAACGCCTATCTACACATTTCAACTTTTATGATAAATGACTTTCTAGCACTAAGTATTAGCACATTCAGAATGTTCTGCTGCATACAGTTCAGGTTATGTTTTAGACTCCTTTACGAGGAGATCGGAACGTGGGGTAGTGCAGTGCTAACCGTAGAAAGTGAAATAAAATAATGAGTTTAGAGTACTGACGTAACAATAATCGCCGTTAGTTTCAAGTGTTTTCTTGTTTTCAGTTTGAAACTATTTCATTATTTTTCAAAACTGTATTAATTAACTTTTAACAAAACTTTGTATATATATATATATATATATATATATATATATATATATATATATATATATATACTACATACTTATTGCTTTTAAGGAACCTGGAGGTTCATTACCGCCAACACATAAGCCCGCCATCGGTCCCTACCCTGAGAGTGTTAAATTGGAAAAATCATATTAAAGAAATTACCCCCCAAACTAAATTCAGCTTGTTTTGCTAGTAGATCTATGCAAAAGATAGTAAATATCAATACCTTAAAAACAATATACTTTGCATACTTCCACTCGGTAATGAGTTTTTGAATAATATTCTGGGGAAATTCCACAGATAGTAACAGTATATTTCTATTACAAAAAAAAGAGTAATTAGAATAATAGTAGGTGCCAAATCTAGGGAATTGTGTAGGATTATTTTCAAAAAACTACAAATAATGCCCATGGCTTGTCAGTGTATCTTTTCATTAATAATCTTCCTCGTGTGTAATCGTGAAAACTTTGTAACTAATTCAACAGTTCATAGCATAAATACACGTCAAAAAATGACTTTCATACTCCATCGGCAAGTCTATCGCACTATCAAAAAGTAGTGCGTTATATGGCAGTAAAAATTTTTAATGGCCTCCCTATCGATATAAAAAAATGAAACTCAAAACATAATATTATTTGGGGCCAAATTAAAGAAGTGCCTAATTTCTCACTCCTTCTATTCTGTAGGTGAATTCATGACATTCAATAACACTTCATGAAACTGATACTAGAACTATATTGTAAATCTCGTCTGTATATATTTCATCTAGACTGTAACTATAAATTAAGACTTTATAATAGTATTGTTTTTTTACTTCTTCCATATTCTAGTTGTGAAGCAATGTATGAATACCATGGAATGTTGATAAATAGAATACAATACAATACAATACAATACAATCTCTACCATCATGTCCCACCTCCCTCAAATCAATTTTAATATTATCCTCCCACCTACGCCTCGGCTTCCCCAAAGGTATTTTTCCCTCCTCCCTCCCATCTAACACTCTATATACATTTATGGATTTCCCTATACGTGCTATATGCCACTGCCCATCTCAAACGTCTGGATTTAATGTTCCTAATTATGTCAAGTCAAGAATACAATGAATGCAGTTCTGCGTTTTGTAACTTTCTCCATTCTCCTGTAACTCCATCCCACTTAGCCACAAATATTTTCCTAAGCATCTTATTCTCAAACACCCTTAACCTCTGTCCCTCTCTCAAAGTGAGAGTCCAAATTTCACAAACATACAGATCAACCGGTATATGACTGTGTTATAAATTCTAATTTTTTGGTTTTTTTTTTTGAAAGCAGACTGGATGACAGAAGTTTCTCTATCCAATAATAATAGATATTTGCCATATTTATTCTGCGTTTAATTTCTTCCCGAGTGTCATGTTGCTCCCAGATATTTGAATTGTTCTACCTTTTCAAAAGATAAATTTCCTAATTTTATAATTCTATTTCGTACTATGTTCAGCTCACGTGAAATAAATGTTAAAAACTGGAGGAAATCACTACTGCCACAAGCTGCCTAACTAGATTAATACGCAACATACTGATGTACAACACTAATTATTGATGATATTGTCGCCACGACAGGAAAAATCCAACAGACAAATGGTGTCCTTCAAGGTGATCCTCCAGTCAACATCATAACATTAGACATCGCCAAAGTCATCCAACGAAATTCAGAGGAAACAACTCTGCTGCTCATGTACGCAGATGATACGGCTCTTGTATCGCCACATAAACAAGATGTTCAAACAACCTTTCTAAATTCTGAAGTTTTGGAAAGCTCCTATTTTTAGTGTTTCATATTTTATTATTTTGTAGTTGTCGATATCTGAATAATACAGAGTGGATGGCTGAAACAGTGGACAGAAAGTCTAAATTCTGAATTTGTGGAAAGCTTCTATTTTTAGTATTTTAAAAATTTTTATTATTTTGTAGTTGTTGATACCTGAATAATACAGAGTGGATGGCTGAAACAGTGGACAGAAAGTCTAAATTCTGAATTTGTGGAAAGCTTCTATTTTTAGTATTTTAAAAATTTTTATTATTTTGTAGTTGTTGATACCTGAATAATACAGAGTGGATGGCTGAAACAGTGGACAGAAAGTCTAAATTCTGAATTTGTGGAAAGCTTCTATTTTTAGTATTTTAAAAATTTTTATTATTTTGTAGTTGTTGATACCTGAATAATACAGAGTGGACGGCTGAAACAGTGGACAGAAAGTCTAAATTCTGAATTTGTGGAAAGCTTCTATTTTTAGTATTTTAAAAATTTTTATTATTTTGTAGTTGTTGATACCTGAATAATACAGAGTGGATGGCTGAAACAGTGGACAGAAAGTCTAAATTCTGAATTTGTGGAAAGCTTCTATTTTTAGTATTTTAGAAATTTTTATTATTTTGTAGTTGTTGATACCTGAATAATACAGAGTGGACGGCTGAAACATTGGGCTGAAAGTCAAAATTTCGAAGCTTAATGTATGAGTCTAAGTTTTACGTAATATTTTTTGTTCCCCTGAATTACGTATAAATCAGATACAACTGCAACTAACGACTAAATAGTAGATAAAAACTATTGGTGAAAATAAAGTGTCTTTGATAGTACTGATATTTAAGGATATACAAGACTTTTAAAATAACAATACAATACATTTTCACCGCCGCCTTAGATTGTAGCGTTGTTGTTCCTGCAGTAATTCCTATGTGCAAAATATAAAATTTTTGAGTAGGAAGAAAAAACACATTTAATCATTCCATGGCAATGGTACATAGGAGATCGTGAATTCTTACGTTTTCGAAAGAAAGAAATATAATTACATATCACTGTTTATGCTGTATCACTATTTAAGTTATTTGAAGGGTTCAGAACCATAGTGAACCACGCGCCATTTACTGAAGACGTAGAAAACAATGGTTAAAATTAAGTTATTACCATAATTCAATGGAAACATATAGCAAGTAATATAAAATTTACACATTAAAACTAAATGATAAAATATGTCAATCTTCATTAAAATATGGCTGCATGTAATAACAAATAAGAAACATGTTAAAGGAATTGTCATTGCACCAAGTGAATGCTCTCTGGACCAAAATGATCGCATTTTAATTGTTTAAATACGATTTCAATTAAGTAACATATTAAACGATTTATCCTTCTAACAAACACGAATGTTCCCTGGATCAAACGTCCTATTTTAATTATGTAATTACTTTATATTTATTTCTAACAGGTGCAGCGGAGCGCACGGGTACGGCTAGTAAATAAATAAATAAACACGTGAAAATGGTAGACTACAGTCTTAATGTAAAATGTATTATGTTTCTTTCATTATTTCCGAAAAGGGATGGTGTATGAATTGAACAACAGGAAGGTAGTACCTTAGTTTATAATATCTAATATCTTTTAATATCAAGAATGACAGCCATTCATTTTGATATAATTGAGACGTATAAGTTTTGAAATTACGTCTATTGACCATAAAATATTGTACGAAGCATTTAATAAGCAACAGTGTGTCCTTTAAATGTCCCAAATGTCAATGTCATGTAAGTGTTCTGCTACAAATATCTAGAACCGAACAGCGCTCCTAGCGGCGCAATTGGCGTTACGCGGGAACCACTTGTATTTCAAGCGCTATGCGCTAGCTTGCATAATCTCGTAAGCAATGGTGCCACTCACGTTGGGTAGGATCCAAGGATCTATCCGGGGTCTTTTAATTATGAATTTATTCATGGTCTTGATTGAAAGCATAAGAAAATCATTTCACAATGACACAAAGTAGTTAACTGCACAGCGACGTTCGCGCAAACTAAAATTAAAGTCAATTGATTCTTTCGTTCTTTTATTTACTAAGCACCGCTACTCAACGAAAAAAAAAAAAAAAAAAAATTAAACTTTTCATTGTTGCTTTTCTCTTAAAATGTATTCTGTTTGACTCAAAATCTAAAAACATGAGTTGACTGTTATTAACTAGTTAGGCCTAACTCTTTGTTGAGGGTCCAACAATGCTTCCCTACTTTAACTTACATAGGTATTTAAAAATCTGTCTTCACTAATTTTAATAAATCATTCACCTAAAATGAGACGACGATGTAATAGTAATAATAATAATAATAATAATAATAATAATAATAATAATAATAATAATAATATGACAAATTATTGGGTGGGCGCCACTGCACTGTTCTACACATCTCCCGAGTTTAGAGTCGTTCGGGCCATTTTTTCTGGATGTTGCAGTTTTCACAAACAGTATGTTCCACTTCCGGCATATCAATTCTTATCTTCCACGTCTGCAGCCACAGCAGAGGAGGCGATGGATGATTGATATCTGTAAAAGTTACTTACTTACTGGCTTTTAAGGAACCCGGAGGTTCATTGCCGCCCTCACATAAGCCCACCATTGGTCCCTATCCTGAGCAAAATTAATCCATTCTCTATCATCATATCCCACCTCCCTCAAATCCATTTTAATATTATCTTCCCACCTACGTCTCGGCCTCCCTAAAGGTCTTTTTCCCTCCGGCCTCCCAACTAACACTCTATATGCATTTCTGGATTCGCCCATACGTGCTACATGCCCTGCCCATCTCAAACGTCTGGATTTAATGTTCCTAATTATGTCAGGTGAAGAATACAATGCGTGCAGTTCTGTGTTGTGTATCTGTAAAAGTTACGATACAATTTTTACTAGTGTAGTACGCTTTCTTTTACTTGTAAATTGCATTTAGGATGAAGGTTACTTATGTCCCGACCACTATAGGAGACATAGACTTGTTGCTTGTGGGCCTAAAAATCGCTAGGGAGCAGAGTTAAAGCAGTGATCTCAACATTATAGAGCTCAATGAGTTAAAATCGCTGAATTTTTACCACTATCGATACATATGTTTATATTTTGTACTAAAATAGATTATTCTAAGCTTGCTGATTCATATTTCATCAACAGAAAATATAAAGTATTGTTGAAGAAAACTGAAAGTGTTTAGATTTTTATATATTGGCGACAATGGAGTATTATCTGATGTGATTGGTCGAGTATATCAATACGTCTATTACTGAGATGCCCAAAGTTAGCGCCAAATTCAGTCAAATAATTAAATAACAGATTTATTCCACGTACAAATATGTAATTGATAAAATAATTACAATGTCTACCACAAAATCAGGTTCATTTTTTTGTGTTGATCCATCAGTATTTATTAATGTTGCATCCATAATCTCACAGCAGCAGCATAAAAATTCAGTGCTACAGTAAATAACATTTTGGTGATCAAAAACCTGCCTCGAATTTAACTCTTGTAGGAGAGATTCCAGCGAAACGGGACTCGAAACGACTTCAGAATACCGCGTAAATAGTGTCGTTATTGTATTACTGAATTATTTATTTTTGGTACAGGGAACTTCTTTTTTAAGTGCATGTATTTATTAAATACAGTCTTCGTATATAAATACTTACGCGGTATTTTGAAGTATAGCGCGGGACTCATTCGAAACCTTTCATTAAATTCATACAATGATATGAACGTGTTAATAATTCTTGGCCGGAGAATTTTATGTAGGCTATAAGTCTTTGTTTCATTAGGCCTAAATATTAAAAATATTCGTCTGAGTCATTAGAACTACTTAATATCATCAAAACTGCTTTAGTTTAATTCTTAATATTACCCAGTTATTAAAAAATTAGTTGAATAAATATATCTTTATTGTATTTATTCATAATTTGTTGCAATATCAAACTTTACACATCTCAGAGGTATTGTAGAAAATGTGCTAATTTTACAAGTAAAGTTTACACGTTTGTAAAATTACCCTTCATTGTGGAACAGAATACTTGTAAAGTGAGCAAAATTTAGTTTGTGAAGATTTGATTTCCTTTGTAAAGTTCAACATTACAAACAAAGATTGTGAAACAGAAGTTTAAAATTTACAAGCAAAGTTTACAATTTACAAAGATTGTAAACATTGTGAAACAGGCCCCTGGTCACCCTTATTATCCCATAAGATATGGAAAGAAAATAGGCCCTAACTGTAATAAATAATATTTACCTCCAAGCTTGTAACTTGAGTAAAACATAACCAAACACACTTTCTTTTTTTTACAGTAGTGTATAATTATCGAAATGTGTACATGAGGCCAACAGCCGGGTGGTCTGTCTGGGCACTTCAAGGGCTGTGGCGCCACAGATTATTATTATTATTATTATTATTATTATTATTATTACTATTATTGTTATTATTATTATTATTATTAGTGTATAATTGATCACCCACATGCAATAATGGGGTAAGTAGTTACGATGTACATTCATAGTTACCCCATCATTGCACCTGAGTGCTCAATTACGTTCTTTCTTGTCCTTCCAGTCAAAATACTAAGAACAATACGGCCTACCCGAAAGTTTTGCGCAATTTTGGATGCGAGCAACGAGTGTCAAAATCGTTGCTTACAGGATTATACAAGCTGGCGCATAGCGCTTGAAATACAGGTCTAAAGCGTTCCCTCGTAATATCAATTCCGCCGCTCGGAGCGCTGTTCGTTCCTAGATATTCATAACAGAACACTTATACTTGTTTTTTTTAAAGATGGGACATGACCAAAGAGTTTGTAATATATAACTAGAGACACCAACGGCGCTAGTTTCGCGTACAAAATTGAACCGCTGTTCGGCCGCCATTAAAGGGAGTTGATGCTTCGCCGGGAATGCAAGCAGTTCATGCTTATTGAGGAGTACGAATAAATATAAGTACACTTGAAGGGAAATAATAAGAAAATGGTGAAATACTGCGCAGCAAATAATTGTCCGAACATAGGTAGCTACTATTGTAGGATGCCCAGGAAAGCATGCATATCTTAATATTTGGAAGAATGTTCCAAATGCAGTTCCTCCTTTGAATGTGTTTACAGAATATCGGAATATTTCTTGGATAAAGTTTTTCCAGAAACACATTAATCAGGTTTATAAGGTTGATATCAACATGCATATAAGGGTTAGGTGCCATCACATTACAGTGGATTATAATATCATAGTGCATAAGAAAATCCTCAGACTATATCTGTCTAAAACTGTTTTGTTTCACAATAAATGAATTAATCATGTAATTTCCGTTTTGTACAGTATGTACTTCTAGTTTTTGGTTGTATTAAATGCAAAGAAATTAGTGAAAATATAGCTGATGACCTAGCTAGGCCTATTATTACCACTACTACTAGGTCTACTATGACTACTACTACTAGGCCAACTATTATCACTACTACTAGGTCTTATTACCACTACTACTAACTAGGTCTCACTACTACTAGGCCTACTAATACCAAAAAAAACTAGGCCAACTATTACCACTACTATTAGGCCTATTATTACCACTACTACTAGGCCTACTATTACCACAAAAACTAGGCCTACTACTACCAATAATACTAGGCCTTCTATTACTACTATTACTGCTACGCCTATTATTACCACTACTACTAGATCTATTATTACTACTACTACTACTAGACCTATTATTACCACTACTACTAGGCCTACTATTACCACTATTACTAGCCCTATTATTACCACTACTACTAGGTCTACTATTACCACTACTACTAGGCCTACTATTACCGCTACTAATTGTATTAAACATTCTGTACTGACCTCTAACTTGGTGGTCATCAACTACACAATGAATAGATTGTTTTGTGATAAAATTTATTCTCATATTTTTAATCCGTTTCCAGAATTTTTATGATATATTTGACCACTAAATATTTTCTAAGCCCCATATATCTTCCTGTTCCTTTGCATGAAAAGATTGAAATATAGATCATTTTAAATATTACAGTAAATAACCATTATTATTATTATTATCCTTAAAACAATACTAATAATGCTGAAAATTAATGTTGACATTGCCATTATTCAATATTTCACATACTTATCCCGAGTGTATATGGGTGATTTAATTTATTTTTTAGAATATCGCCAAAGATGAATCATTATAATACTCTAATAAATATAGCGCTCCTCTGCATTCATGTTTATTTCATCACGACTCATCCTTTGTAAAAGATGTTTAAAACAGTGTCTATCACCAGGCTACATCAATGTATTGTGGTACTGTTTTCGAATTTCGCGCCGCAAACACTCCCTTTAATGGCGGATGCTAGCCGATTCAATTTGTGACATTTTTCTTGCCTGCCACTCACGGGTATGTGTCTCTAAACTCTTTGGACATGACAGTTAAGCGGCCGAGCTTGGAACTACAGTGCTATGTTGCCAATATGGACTATCATGCTGCCAGCTGATGGAAGCTAGCAATTGACGTTAAGATGGCTGACCAAGCCCCTACACAACGAGCACAGAATACAATAGAGTAGACACTAGCATCTTAATACCATTGGACGGAGTGAAGCCGGTTTGATGGACCAGACGCCATCTTGTTGCTACCAAAACATTGCAAAATAGCTATTACGTTATAGAAGATCTTATGATAATAAGAATTCCATATGTCGCTAATTTCTTGTAGGACTCACACTTTCTTGTTTGTTTCGTAATACAGAATCGCTATGCACGTATTTTTTTAGCAAAAATTACAAAACTGTCATCGATAAATCACATATATACAGGTTATTTAAATTGGCAACTCTTCAAATTGCAGTATGGTATTTAATAGATAATCTGGAAGGTTAAACAAACAATGATAAAAAAGGAAAATAACAGTTTGACCTTATTTTGCTACTAGTCCAATAAAAATGCTACCCTATAATAATTACTTTTATAGGTTGATCCATTTGCTTCGATTTAATAATGAAACTTGATTCTTAACGCAAATTATCATTCTCTTCCTTTTGCCAGTATTTCGTATAGATGTCCCGATTTTGTTTAGAGAAAAAATGGAATGCTCTTAACCATATAATATTTGATAGGCTCTTCGTTTATAGTATATAATTAGATTATAACGGCGAACAAAAGTGAAGTTTTATTACCAAGTGGGTCAAGTCAGTTCACGACCGAGTTAATGAAGCTACTAAGTAGTCTGATTTCGTGATTATAAAAATTAATTACAATAATATTAATACACTATTTCTTTTTCTTCATCAAATGAATACGTGCATTCGGTTTAAGAGAAACCTCGGTACACCAGTTTTCTATAGCACTCGACACAAACTTCCAACATGGGTTGTTAGGTTAGCTTCGCTCGTAAATGCTAAGTCTGCAAAGCATGTCTGATTTCGTGATTATAAAAATTAATTACAATAATATCAATACACTAATCCTTTCTCTTAATCAAACAAATACGTGAACAATACGAATCTAACCGACTAACTTAGGCTAAATCATTCATTACCGTATCTAGCCTACCGGTAATAAGTACATGTCACACATGCATATTTACCCGTGAAAAGTTGTTCCAGGAATTTTTTTTGGAAACCTGTTTGTGCAGCCATACGCAGAACATGTAGGCATATTGAAATTAGTTAATTTATTAATTAAAACAACGATGCAACATCACAATCAACTGCCCATGTGCTAACCGGGAGCGCAATGTTTTGGTAGCATCATAATGGCGACTGTCCACAAAAGCGGCTTCACCTCCAAGCTGTTCATATCTACTCTATGCATTCTGTGCTCGTTGCCCCTACAGTCTCGGCTGCGCGAAACGAGGAAACCGGGGCAAATTGAACGCTGCACTTGCCGCCATATTGTTGGAGAGCAGACAAATAATAGCAGTGCGTAAATCACGCAATTTAACGCTGTGATGATCTAAAATTGACATATTATGGCCATTTTCGACGTTTAACGTAAAATTAGGACGAAATAAACATATTCAAAGTTTCATTGATATGTGTTAGAACATTAAAGAAAAGAAAATACGTATGCAGCAATTTATAGAAAACATACTGATACATCCATAAATAGGCCTACACAATACACATTATAGAATGCATAATTTTACGATAATCAGCAAATTGTTAGGTTTCAGAGAATCTAAAATTATATTAACATATTAACTCTTAGATCACAAGACATAAATATATGCACCTTGATTACACAAGTTCTTGTTATAATCAAATTCCTAAGTGAAATAAATATGCGATAATCAGTACAGACTTGTTGTTAAGTTTTAGAGAATCAAAAATAAATTATATTACCGGTACTTTTAGACCACAGGACGTAAGTAACCACGCAAAATATAATGTGCGAAGGTAGCCAAATTACATTGAATTCATTCTTCAATTAATAAAGGGAATGCTATCAATTATAAAAAGTATCGGTACCTAATACATTGCAAACAATAGGTAACGTGAAGACCTAAAAACTAAACAATCACTTTATGCAAGATAAAAAAAAACACATAGGCCTACTTTTTATGTGTGGATTTTTTACATATTGTATTTTTATTTTAAATAAATAAAATAGATATATTATCATTGCTTGCGGAGTGATGGTACATAATTTTCATGCACATATGCAATATCAATAAGATGCCATTCCTTGCTTTTGTTAATAAAATATATCCGGCAAAATGTAAAAGAGTTATTTATAGGTGAACTCTGAATCATAAATTCACAAAGGAGGCTTAGCTATTATAGCTATTTATTTATTTATTTATTATCTGTATATTTATTTATCCATATATGGATCTTGAATGAAAGTTTATTATCTCGCAGATAAATTCATTTACATAATAAAAACAAAAAGTTACCTTTCCACTAATGTTTTAACATCTGATGTGTAAGTTTAAATAATTCACTCATTGGGATTTCTCTACAGTCTGATATACCTGTACTAACAATTAAGTATTCTTTATTGTCGTAAACTACTGATTGATTTTTAATGATATTGATATTGTAACAACAGAGATAATATTATATCGTACCTTTTGCAAATAGCTTGGAAAATTAAACAGGGATGGTATTATCGCCGCGCTCTCATGGTTAACATTCGGCAGGTCTTTGAGCGGCCTCATGCGTTCGGCAGGTCTTTGAAATTTAATTGTATTATTGTTTTCAATTTCTTGTGTCGCCGCTCCAATCACTCGCCTCAATTTCAATAATGCAACCAATAAGCTGCTTCAATTATTATTAAATGACACTTACTTGTCTAATCCACGTAGACTAAACCCGAGGTTGCAATGTCTTGTGCTGAGGACGAACATTAAGGTATGTGATTAAAAATTATTATTAAAGAGTTATTATTAAGAGTTAAGAATGTCAACGTACTCGTATATGAAATAATAATAATAATAATAATAATAATAATAATAATAATAATAATAATAATAATAATAATAGCCATTTAACAATATAACAAACTAGTGCTTATTCTTATCGAGAAAGTAGACGTGACAACGTGACGCTTAGAGTGAAACCTACAGAGCAACAATCGGTCGGCAAAATTATTTTTTTAAACCAAACCGCACGTTATTGTATTATGCCGACATGTTAAGCATGTGTCCGCGGCGATAATATATCATCTTTCAAAATTATATTGCCATTACTTTCACACTATTCACTAAAAACATCCGAGACAAAACAAAGGACAAGTATGACAATCGTGTTTACCGCTCTATTTCTACCAGCAGCATGGCGGCGTAAACATGCGCAGACTGGTTTCAATTTTGGACAGCACACCAGCGCTCTGTGTGAGTCTAGTATACTATTATAACGTCTTTGTGGCTGACGTGAAAACATCCATTGACAATTGACGCCAAGGTAAGAAAACAGTACAAAAATCGACAGAGAATCAAACACGAAACGTACCAATGCTAACATTGTGTGCACAATAAATGTCGCCAAGAGAGCTATTAAGCACTCGCCATGGTGAACGGTTTGGCAACTCAACCGTTGTTACCATAGCAACATGCCTACCACGCTATGTGACATCCAGTTGTTTTTCCGATCGCAACGTTCCTGTCATGTCCCATCTTAAAAAAAAAACAAGTATATATGACATTGACATTTGGGACATTTAAAGGACTCACCGTTGCTTATTAAATCCTTCGTACAATAATTTATGGTCAATAGACGTAATTTCAAAATTTCTACGTCTCAATTATATTAAAATGAATGGCTATCATTCTTGATATTAAAAGATATTACATGTTATAAACTAAGGTACTACCTTCCTGTTGTTCAATTCATACACCGTACCTTTTCGGAAATAATGAAAGAAACTTAATATATTTTACATGAACACTGTAGTGTACCCTTTTCACGTATTTATTATTATTATTATTATTATTATTATTATTATTATTATTATTATTATTATGATTCCAATGAATTAAGGTACTGTATATATATATATATATATATATATATATATATATATATATATATATATATATATACTACTAGGTTCAAAAAGTTCCCGGAATTTTACTACCATTTTTCGTATTAATATATAACAAGGGATATTATACATTTGTTTTGTTGGTAACATTCATGAAGTCATTTCCTTAAAGTTTGTTGATAATGGCAATTATTGGTTTTGAGTTGTAGGCAATTGTTTATCATAGTGTTTCGTTTGTTCGTCGCATTTTGTAATTATGTCCACAGAGCAAAGTACAAACATCAAGTTCTGTGTTTTGCTGGGGACATGATCAGTATGGCTGATGAAGATGGTGATTTCTTAAACAAAATGAAACTGGTGCTACTTGTACGACCCAGTCCCTAAACGACAGTCATCTGAGTGGAAATCGAAAACATCTCCTCGGAAGCAAAAATTTCCTAGGGACACTTCCAAAGGCAAAGTTATTTTAAATGTTATGTTTTATTTAACGACGCTCGCAACTGCAGAGGTTATATCAGCATCGCCGGATGTGCCGGAATTTTGTCCCGCAGGAGTTCTTTTTCATGCCAGTAAATCTACTGACATGAGCCTGTCGCATTTAAGCACACTTAAAGCAAAGTTATGTTGGAAGTTTTCTTCGACTCTCAGGGTCTCATGCACCATGAGTTCATTCCAGAAGGTCGTACTGTAACGAAAGAATTGTACGTAGAAACCCTCCGTCGCCTCTGGGACGCAGTGAGAAGGAAACGTCCAGAAAAGTGGGTAGAAAACAACTGGTTCCTTATGCATGACAATGCACCTGCTCATCGCGCAATTATTGTAAAGAATTTTCTTGCCAGGCACAACATAACTGCTTTGGATCACCCACCATACTCTCCTGATCTCTCACCACCTGATTACTTTCTGTTTCCCCGTCTGAAAAGTCATCTGAAATGACGGAGATTCAATGCTGAAGAGGTTATCGCAAACGCGACGAGAGCACTAAGACGGGTTTCACAAAATGGCTTCCAGGCCTGCTTCCAAGAACTCTACACGCGTTGGCAAAAGTGTGTTGTTGCGGAAGGCAACTATTTTGAAGGGAATGCTGTAGAATAGTGTTTAAGGTACGTTGTTTCTATGATGCTAGCAAATTCCGGGAACTTTTTGAACCTAGTATGTATATATATATATATATATATATATATATATATATATATATACGGTCAGCGCGTCTGGCCGCGAAACCAGGTGGCCCGGGTTCGATTCCCGGTCGGCGCAAGTTACCTGGTTGAGGTTTTTTCCGGAGTTTTCCCTCAACCCAATATGAGCAAATGCTGGGTAACTTTCGGTGCTGGACCCCGGACTCATTTCACCGGCATTATCACCTTCATTTCATTCAGACGCAAAATAACCTAGATGTTGAGACAGCGTCGTAAAATAACCCAATAAAATAAGGTACTGTACTATCTTCCATTTCCCTGACTTCATAATTTAAACATTTGTAAGTGGGCCTAACTTATCCCTTTCTTTTTTTAATATATGTTGACGTTGAAAAGTTATGATTTTTACTAATGCTAACAGCAGTCACAATACATGATTAGTACAATTGTGCGAATTTTCTTGCACACCTTGCAGTGATGAAATAAATATCTAATAGTCCTGCTGATTAACCTGTAGTGGATAGTAATAGCAAATGCTATATCTTAGTGTATGTAAACAGTTTTTAAATTAGAAGTTAGAATTATTAATTAGGACGTTAGTCTGCAATATATGTGATTAGAAATGGTTTTCAAATTTGATCATTTCCCAAAACATAAACAAATATCTCAAGAATCTCAGGGACGATTTTTTTCTTTTAGAATTTTGCCGCCCATAGGCACATGCGCATCTGCTCTCCCCGATCCCCATTTCATTTTTACTAATGTCTGCATCTCGCTCCCCTGAGCTGTTTTCTGTCGTCACTCATGACATGTCAATTTAATGAAAACATAAAGTAAAATCTTCGGTACACCATGCAGTGATAATTGCACTTTATTACAACGAGCAATTGTAGTAATTATTATTTATTTATTACTCGTAATGTCGTAATAATATTTGATTTGGCTTGGAGAATGAGGGGAGTACGTTACATTAAACTCGGTATGCTCAACATTAAAATCGCATTGCTGCGTATGTTGCATCCTAAATAATGCAAATCATATATGTGTAATTTATTAACCTTTGTCGTGGAATATTTCGTCACTATAAATGATGATGGTAAATCATACTCTTTTCTTCGAATAACGCTACTGATTGTCTTAAGGTAAGACAAACTACGAACTATACTAGTTAAATAATAATAATAATAATAATAATAATAATAATAATAATAATAATAATAATAATAATAATAATAATAATGTCTGAAAGTAGAAGACACCGATAGTTCACTTTCAGCAATTATAGCAAATTAGAGGGAACGAAATCTGAAGAAAAACACGGAACTGAAAACAATCAACTTGCCAAAGTAAATGAACCAGATGAACAATGTAGTTTGGAAGCAAAATTTTTAATTGAACAAATTCAGACTTTCAGGAAACAAAATGGTATATTCCATTAAATGACGCTGAAAATCTGCGTACTGATATTTAACAAGTCATCAATAAATCTCAAAGAAGACTGTAATATGCTTGTTATGTTTATAATCTTCCTACTCGATCAGTAATGCAAAATTAATGAAGGAATTTTCACGATACCCAATGCTTTGTAATGGAACTATTCATCATTTAATAGGACTGCGAGGTGACCTAGCGGCAGAAATTGTCATGATCCTCAGAGACCCATTCTCGATCGTCCTATGCGCCATCTTGTATATAACCTCGTAAGTAACGGTCGAAATACAATTTTAATATTTTATTGCTATTATTTTTTAACTGGGTTTGAAACGGAATTGTAGTGGTTTTATCCGTATTTAGTTTAAGTTCATTACTATACTTGTTTTATTGAAACATGGAACATGACATGAGCGCTGCGATCGGAAAAACAACTGAATGTCACATAGCGTGGTAGGCATGTTGCTATGGTAACAACGGTTGAGTTGCCAAACCGTTCACACATGGCGAGTGCTTAATAGCTCTCTTGGCGACATTTACTGTGCACACAATGTTAGCATTGGTACGTTTCGTGTTTGATTCTCTGTCGATTTTTATATTGTTTTCTTACCTTCGCGTCAATTGTCAATGAATGTTTTAACGTCAGCCATCTTTAGCTGAAGGCATGGTAGTTCATATTGGCAACATAGCACCACAGTCTACTATATACAGTCGCGAAGCTTGAGGTGATTTTTTGCAAATCTCGTGATAAAGCGCTCCAAGCGGTTAGCAACTAGAAACAATAGACTGTCCACGGTCGACTTTGGACTGTGTCGTATTTCCATCGAGTGCTAGCTCGTTGCGTATTTCACATTGATGCTTGTGAATAGTTCAGGAGAAAATCAAAGTGAGACAACTACCAGAGCTGGAATCAAGGTGCACGAGATAACTTGGGATAATAATTCAGGTATGAATGAATGTCTATTTCATAGTGATTTTTTAGGTATGTAAGAAAATTAGTGATGTACAGTGATTCTGTAATATTAAATGACCTCTATGCAAAAATAAAAAAAAAAATGATTCTTTTTTTTTCACAAAATTGGTAAAATATATAGGCTAGTAAGGGAAGAGGTTAAATAATATAAGGAAGTGAAATAGTCTGAGATGTACCCTATTTAAAAAGAAATTTCTGATGATATTTCTGGTTCTGCAACATCGCCCAACAGGGGTGAGTGATATCGGCAGACCTAGGCGTCGTTGGGAAGACAACTTCTTAGACGAAACAGGCCAAATGGCCTATCTTGTTGATGATGATGATGATGATGATGATGATTATTATTATTATTATTATTATTATTATTATTATTATTATTATTATTATTATTATTTCAAAATTCCTTTTGAGAACGAAAAGTTACATTTGTTAGTATCAAATTTCTGTACATTTAAAGGACAAAACTAAAATTCTTTCAATCATTTATTACCATAATATACTGCTCTCTCATATTGTTGACTGAACATATTTGGAATTAATTGAGTACCTTTCCCAAAATATATCATGAAATATTTCATACAAAATAATTTTTTTCTCGAAGAGGAAGCAAAAACGAGCAAAATTATATTGAACCTTTTTGTTTGAAATATCTCTCAGAATAGGCTCTTGAAATAATGACATTACAGTTATATAATGAGGTGATATAGATTTAAGAACAATACAGTGCAGGTAGAAGATTTATTCGTGGCCTAAATAGCTCACAATTTTGAATCTTCATCTGAAACAATTATTAGGGAAAAGCTTGTGGATAGGTTTCCTTTGCTATTCATACTACTCTTAATTTTTACACTAATATACCATGATCGCTGAATAATTCAGTTCGTTATAATGGGTAAATTTCCGGCCGATTAATTAACAAAAGTTTTAAACTAGTTCCATAAAGTGGGCTGTTCAAACAATGCGTTTATTATAATATGTGTTTTTCTAACAAACGAGAGTTAGTAGTCTAGTGATATAGTGATATCCAAATAATTAAAAATTTACTTTATTAAAGTTAGTGATCATAAAGTAGTGCATAGTAATTCTATTGCAAATTTCTTTAACGACTTCCAAATAAATATTATTGACAATTTTAACATGTAAGATTGTGCAGATCTTGCAATTGTGTGTGTGTGTGTGCGAGTGCATGTGCATATATATATATCAATGTATTTCCAGGTCTCAAATTTATTCTCATTACTGCAACAGAAATTATGTGGTAAAATATATAAAAGCAAAAAAATTCCTCTGGCTATATTATAATACCAATTAAAATTCTGACATTCCTCTGAAATAAATTTTCCTCCTTCAAGCTATTCATGGAATTTGAGTGCAATGTCGTATTTTCCACAAAAGAGTCAAATACTCAGTATTAAAACCAATATACAAAAATGAACTTAAGTTTATTATTGCTAATTATAGACCCATATAATTATTAACATTTCCAAAAAGAATCATTCCAACAATATATTAGTTTTAGAGCAGTTTGTATTTAGAAAAAATCGACAGAGAATTTAGCTTTTAGGTTGGTAAATGAAGTACTGAATTATCAATTAAAAATTACATGTTGGAGGAGTATTTTGATATGGCTGTGAAACTTGGACTCTCACTTTGAGAGAGGAACAGAGGTTAAGGGTGTTTCAGAATAAGGTTCTTAGGAAAATATTTTTGGCTAAGAGGGACGAAGTTACAGGAGAATGGAGAAAGTTACACAACGCATTGTTTTCTTCACCTGACAATTAGGAATATTAAATTCAGACGTTTGAGATGGGTAGGGCTTGTAGCACGTATGGGCGAATCCAGAAATGCATATAGAATGTTAGTTGGGAGACCGGAGGGAATAAGACCTTTGGGGAGGCCGAGACGTACATGGGAGGGAGGATAATATTAAAATGGATTTGAGGGAGGTGGAATATGATGATAGAGACTGGATTAATCTTGCACAGGATAGGGACCGATGGCGGGCTTATGTGATGGCGGCAATGAACCTCCGGGTTCTTTAAAAGCCATACCTAAGTAAATAATTAAGGAGTATTTTGTGATTTAGCTAAATCATTTGACTGTGTAGATCATAATAAATTGGCAACCAAATAAAAGTTTAAACCTTGCTTATTAATTATAAAATAAAAAATGGTAACAAATAGGCCTATACCAAATAGTCATAAAGTTTTCTTACAATACTATTAGATTAAATGAAACTGATCTCAAAGAATCTACAAATTCAAAGTTCCTTGGTTTGGAATTAATTCATTCATAGTTGCTCTGCCCAGCATTCTCCAGTCTTTCTTATTTTCTACCTTCCTCTTAGTTTCCTCATGATGATCCATATATCTTAATGTCATTTATCATCTGATACCTTCTTCTGCCCCGAACTCTTCTTCCGTTCACCATTCCTTCCAGTACATCCTTCAGAAGGCAGTTTCCTGTCAGTCAGTGACCCAGCCTGTTCCTTTTCCTCTTCCTGATCAGTTTGGAATTGAATAATTACGTAAACTGGCATAGCATATAATTATTACTATTAATTTGAGGTGATTACCTCCATATGTAGATGAAATTATTGCGGATCATCAGTGTGGTTTTAGGCGTAATAGATCGACTATTGATCAGATTTTTTTGTATTCGACAGATATTGGAGAAAAAAATGGAAGTATAAGGGTACAGTACGGGCTATTCCATATGAAATCGGACAACGAAATACCATGACATGTCAGAATTGTCTGAAAATTCGTACAGACGTTTAGTATATGGGAACTAGTAAATGTATAAATTTTGGCTTTCCTTAGCCCAGTAGTTTTTCAGATAAAATTCCTTAAAATTTAGCGTATTTTGTATTTTCTTCTTACTTTAAACACATACTACTACGCCTGGCTTCGAAATAAAAAATTAAGCTATAGCTAATTTTGTAGTGCACATTTAAGTGTATTAATGGGGTGTAACATATATATTTTATTGTTTGTGGAAATCATGGATATACTGTTTTTTGTGATTTATAACTTGTTACCACCAAAAAAGTATGAATATAAAATATTATAATATTAGTTATTGTTGAGACAAAAATCATACAATTTTTTTTAAAAAGCTATTTTAAATGAAAAGCCTTAAAATAAATATTTCAAATCTCGCTATTAAAATACGTGCTCCCTGCAGCGTCATGCGGCGATGTGAGAGCAGCCAGAATATTCTTATCAGCTGGCCTTGAAACAGCTGGTATGTAGTCACAACACAAGGGATGAGACGAATACGTGGCCCACCAGCCAGTCTTCTGCGTATATTATTACAGGGTGACAGTGGATATTCAGTTCCATTGTTTGAAAGTTTTCTTTTAGACTATTGTGTTGCAGAAAATTCAACAAAAACTACTCTATTAAGGTAAGATGATGATTACGTATTGCCTTAAAAGCAAGAATTATAGCTATCAATCATGCTATTACAGAATTGCGTCACAAAAATACATGTGCACATTATCGGTACTGAAAAGTCAAATCCTTTTTTATAGGGTGCCCAAAATGGAAATTCGTTTTAGGGCAGATCGCTGCTTCAGCCCCTTCCAACGATTACATAGAAAAAGGACCACAGAAAAGTTGAAGGTAGTGCCAAATTGGATATTGGAAAAGTTTAACATTCCCATTAACTTAAAAAACTCTGTGAGAATGTGTAAAACGTGTTCCTGCAATTATACAAGACTATAATAATAATAATAATAATAATAATAATAATAATAATAATAATAATAATAATAATAATAATAATGGCTTTATTTAACCTCGCAGATTTAAGGCCGTAAGGCCTTCTCTTACACTCAACCAGGAATAAGACTTGCTTACACAGTTGAACATAAAACTGGATCGGAATTAAGTAGTTACATACTGATACAATTTAGGTACATAATGAGACCATCCCCTACGGATATTACCGGTACTTCTAAATATTGTGCTGAACAAATTACAAATCCCAATTCTGATACCTATCACAGTGATAAATCTAATGTAGGAGGAAGCGCAGTTAACCCAAGTGTTACAGAGGAAAGAACAGGAGAGAAATTATTGAAGTGGATAGTGCTGGTAATACAAGTGACGGTACTACTACTACTACTACTACTACTACTACTACTACTACTACTACTACTACTACTACTACTACGACTTCTAATGACTTTCAGAAAGAAATTGAGATTCCAAAATTAAATCAATCGCTCGCTTCTATTGAGGAAAGTCCACTGGAACAAGAACATGGCATGCCTTCATACCTGTCTCCACATCAAAGCTGGAAATGAAACTTTTCTCCCATGCTGCCAATAGTGTTGAAGTAACCATCAGTAAACAGTAACAGGTTAGTGTAGGATTATGTAATTATTTTAGTATTCAGAGAAATACGTCTTTCATTTCGAGTTGTTTTCAAATGCGTGAACTACTCGCATGACGCAACTTACGAGCTGCTAGCGTTGGCCAACTACGCGCCCGCTCAGCTTGCTGTGGGATGCAGCCGCGCGGCGAAGAAATCCACGATGAGAATTTTTTCTTTATTTTTTTTTCACCCTTACCCAAAGAAAATTTTGGATCTGTAAACTGTGTTTCATTCTATATTAAGTCGCCCATATTGTCGTATTTTTATGTTTCAGCTATTTTTTAAAGAAAAAAAAGTAAAATAAATAAATCTGCCTAGTCAAGTGAATAAGAATTTAAAAAAAATCCCTCCAAAGTCATTATATTACTCTCTGAGTCTGCTTTAAAAAGAGATGTCGTTGAAAATTCTACCACTAAATGTCTCTGAGCAATGTTCTTCCAAAGCTAAGAATTTTATGAAAGTACAATAAATATTACGCTCTATAAAATGAAAAGTAATACTAGTTGGGGATATTTTAATTCACCATTAGGCTTGTCCAGTGAAGGCCTTTCAATGACAGAAGCACCGTTTTATTTAAAAAATGCGAGGTCAGATTTTGTGAAATTTTGTCCGATTTCACATGGAACAGCCCATACGGCTTCTCAAATCAGGTTATAAAATCTGTACAACCATAATCAAAAATAAATTATCACATCTTTATGAAGACAAAAGAACAAAATGGATTCCGGCCACGAGGGTCATGTTGTGATAACCATTTTACTATGAAGAGTTTAGAACATAGACAATTTAACATGGAAACACATTTAGCATTTCTGTGTCTTGGGGCAACACAATTGTATACGCCAATATGGACCATATATGGTAAACGGCAGCCAAAATAAGCGCAAGTGAACCGAAATAGAAGTAATTCTTTCATCTTACTTTAAAAAATGAAATTAATTTATCCTTATTCTTTTATTTAGCCTACTTGTTCAGAATGTAGACAAGTACTGTACCTTCGCTGCGCTGTGCAGGCGAGCTGGATCTCATGCTGGCGTAGTAGTAGTGGAAGTGCCTCAGATCGGGCTCGCTGTAGCAAATATCTGAAATGCAATATAATTCTGTCTTTCAATCGTCGTAATAAAATGATTGATAGCGAATGTAATGAATAGGCAGTACACAGTATGTACGTGAATCAAAAGTTGAAGCACGAAGTAAAGTTACTTCTAACGCATGTATAAATTCAATAAACTGAAACAAAAGTAAATTTCGGATTTTATTTATGGAATGAAATTAATTTATCCCTATACTTTTATTCACGGTAAAATTCGTACTTTGTTCATAGCTGAAAGCGCCACCGCCTCAGAATGTAAACAATTGCTGTAGGTACCTTCTGACACACTGGCTGCGCTGCTCTGGGTAGTCCAGCCGGATGTTGAGCTTTCCTCGCTGAGGCGCGTCGGGTCGCTGCAGAGTCCATCTGAAACGCAATATAATTCTGTGCTTTAATCTTCGTAATAAAATGATAGTTAGCGAATGTAATGAACATGATAAATAGGTACGAGACAGTCTGTACGTGAATCGAAAGTTAAAGCGCGTAGTAAAGTTACTTCTAACGCACGTATAGCCTTAAAGAAAAATAAATTTAATTAACTGAAATAAAAGTAATTTCGAATTTTATTTAAGAAATGATTTTAATTTATCCTCATTCTTTTATTTACAGATGGCTTCTAAATGTAGAGTGTCTGTGTGCACACTGGCGTTCAAACGTATCTGGCATACAATTTTCTATATTATTTCAATGTACCGAAGTACATATGATATTTCCATGCAGATATTCTGCGTCATCAAACGATGAAAGAGTAATGGAACGGAGAAAAATTCTCTCCGGCGCCGGGACTTGAACCCGGGTTTTCAGCTCTACGTGCTGATGCTTTAACCACTAAGCCACTACTGCTTCCCTACTTTGAAATATTACTGTACCTTCAGAAGAGGAGGAATAGGTGAAATGTACGTTTCTGTAGATTATCTGGATCCCATCCGATTCCCGCATGGCTGCAGCCGAGGTTGTCTGCTCTCTTGTTCTGGGTCGAGCTAAAACGCAATATTGAGTTTCTGGCTGATATGTACATATAATATCAGGCAGCACATCTCACTTGACGATGTGTATCAGAGGAAGAACAATTATTGTTTGCATGCATCTGAAGTCTGACTAGTGTAATATGTAGCTAGTCGGCGTTGTATGCACTGGAGTGGGAAAGAAACTGGCCTACCTAATCCATAATCTCCTGACCTAGTTACCTCATAAGTGGTGCCTTCTTAGTATCACTTGTGAGGTTCAGACTTGTCTTCGAACAGTAGGCTGAACAACAACAATAATGCTGGGTGGAAATCGTCGTTATCACACTGATTGCTAGCTAATGAACAAGATAGAGAGTGCATATTAGATAAGAATAATAACATGTACGTCATCAAACTATCAACAATAAGTAAATCATTTTTAGGGAGCCGTGATTATGTACACTATAAGAAAAAAGTACTGGCCCTTTGAATATTCTAAGTTCCAGATACAAGCAACTGCGCATGCTCAGAGACATAGAGCATTCGTTCTATTTCGAGTGCTGTCGTAAACCGTTCTGAAACGCACTTGAGAAAATACGAAGAAAATGGATTTGTTGTATAATTGATATGAATGACCAATAAGGTACCACTCATGAGGCAACTAAGCCAGGAGATAATGGGTTAGGCTGGCCAGTTCCTTCCCCTCTTTGTCTTTACTATTCCTTACAATTACATAAGGTCGTTATTACCTCGTTTACTCATATGCGACCAAGAACTTGCAAATTTTGAAATAAAAATATTAAAATTTTGCTCTGAACGTGCTTTTATTAGCTGTAAGTGAATGTTTATGGTGGATATAGTTCACTTACTGTCAACAGAAGGCATCTCTTCTATATCCGGAATATAAACGTCGTCTTCGTCGTCATTTATGCAGTTCTCCACAGCCCACCTGATGTTAATTGGGCTGTTGGTAGGCACAGAACCTGTTAAGCAGTGCAAACTCAATATAACATTGAACAACATATAACTAAATTACACACTTTTAAGTTTGTTTTCCTTTCCTCAAACTTTTTATTTTGTTCGCATTACTATGTGTTATTGAACATTTTAAAATCCACACGTAGCCAGAGGCTATGTCTATATAAATAATAAATATTTATTTACTTGACTTACAAGTTAAAGCATTGTGCATATTTTACAATTATTTGCAATTAGGGCTCGGAAGTTGATGACCTAAAAGTCACAGGAAAATGACTTATAACATGGCCTTAAAATTGTAAAATATATGACATCATAATGATTTCTAGGATCTCAGACTTGAAAGACATTCCTGTGTATTGGAAAGCTCTTCTCTCCTTCAACTGACGTCATGGCCACATACGTGAAGTGACCAAGGTCCGCTGGTGAAAAATCTTCATCAAAAACACTGAAGTCAGTGCATGACACAATCTGCATTAGGTTCTGGAATGTAGGCTATGTTTACGCCGTAAAAAATTCCGTTCGAAACAAGGAAAGGGCAAAAATGCAACAAAAACTAGAACATTTCCTAAAAAATGATCAGTAAACAATAAAAGACAAAAAGTGCGAGTAAATGCAAAATAAAAAAAAAAGTAGTCATAGGCTATATTGGTTCGTGTTGAATTTAAACTGGTTTATATCGTATCTCGCTTTGTCTGTGATATCAGAAAAAATTTGATATTTCATCAACTTCGAACCCTACACGTCACTCATCAACTCTCCACCATTGTTCCACCTCCCTTCTGATATTCCCATCACATCCACTCATTTCTTCTCCTTGCTTCCTTCAAGTTTTCCATCTTACCTGGCAGATCTGGAGTTTCTCTAGCTCTTCTTTCTTCATCGGTGATGGCTTCCGCCATGTTACGTCCTTCCTCGGTATCCCCCTCCCGGACATCCGATTGGGGGGATAGTTTACGTCCGGATTCTTTTACCAAGAATGGACGCATCATGGCATAATTTTGTTTTAAGTCTTCTCTGGGATGGATAAATGCGGAAGCTTCCCATTGCTCTCCGCACACCACTCTCTCTTTCGCATCTTAAAAGATCCCAGGGGGCCCCACGTGGAGGTGAGGAGAGTGGATTTGACTAATTAGGCCCTCCGGACTTCACCGAAATTCACCACAAGAGTTAAATATCAGATCCATCAGGGTTTTTGACCCAGTCAGAGACCAGGAAATCCCAATTAGCCTTCGCCCCCCTTATACTGTCTAAGGATTATAAAGATCATAAAGCTGATAAGACCAACAAAGATTCTTATCGAACATGACACCAAGAATATTAGACATAAAAAAGATTTAAAATTAAACAGTTACATATGGTACCTTCAAGTTCTGCATGAAGTTTCATGAAAATACATTAGGTAAGAAAAAGACGTTATAAATTTTGTTTCAATTCACTCCCTATAAAGGGGTATTTTCCCTTACACAAACATTATCAGAATTTGTACTCAGATCACATAGCTACCTTTAAGTTCTGCATCAAGTTTCATAAAATTATGTTACATAGGAAGCAAGTTATTAATTTTGTCTAAATTCATCCCTATAAAGAGGTAGTTTCCCTTACACAAACATCAGAATTACAGTAGTACTCAGATCACATAGCACCGAAAGTTACCCAGCATTTGCTCGAATTAGGTTGAGGGAAAACCCCTGAAAAAACCTCAACCAGGTAACTTGCCCCGACCGTGATTCGAACCCGGGCCACCTGGTTTCGCAGCTAGACGCGCTGACCGTTACTCCACATGTGTGGAATATATGGATCATATGAGGAAATGAAAAGGAAGGCAGAAAATAGGAAAGATTGGAGAAATCTGGGTTTGCAGTGAAAGACTTGCCCTTGGGGAGAACACCAAATGAATGAATGAATTATTATTACATTGGAATTTAGTAAAAATTTGTATTTTATGTGGAACAAATAGACTTAACTATACATTACCGCGGCTCACCCAAATATTTCTGTAATTAAATGATAGGCCTAAAATATGTGTACTTTATCCTATAATTAATATGTACCACCTGTAGGTATATTTGAATCGCACTTTTAGAAATAAACTAAGTAAAAATTTGTAATTCTTTATTGATGAAGTGATTAATATTTCCATCAAGTAGTGATTTGCAAAGAAAGGAACTAAGTCAAATCTTTCCCATCAAGTTGATATTTATGGTACGAGACAGGTACACTCGTATGTAGCCTATTCATGAAAATAAGTTTCTTTGCTCTCCTGAAAAGTAGCAAATTTTGACTTACAAGCAAACGTTCTGATAGCGGCAGGTAAAAAAGTTAAATTTCTTTCTTCCACCATGTTAATAATGTCAAAAAAAGTTCTGATACAAATTTTGGTCACTTGACCTCAAATACGAGGCCGTCCAGAAAGTGATTTTCCCTGGAGCCGTTTATAGAAAAAAAGCACAATTGCATGGAAACATTTATTGAAACAGATACAGCAATTGTTGCGGTATTTGTAAACATATCCCTCACTGAAATTCAGACATTTGTCATACCATGGGATCGGTTTTCGTGTCGTAGAAGTCAGCCGCCTTAGATCGGAACCAGCGTTTGACTGTATCTGCACCTCTCTCTGTCGATCCCATGGAATCAGAAATTTTTCAATTCCGGTGGAAAATACGTTGAAAAATAGCTGAATAATTGTTGTGTTTGTTCCAATAAATTTGTCTAATGAAATTGTGTTTTTTTTTTCTGTTAACAGCCCCTGGCGAACTTATTTTTTTTACGGTGCTCGTAATTGCTGTCGAGCGGCCAAAATTTGTATAAGCATTTCTTTTGACATTATTAACACGGTGGAACAAAAAAAATTAACCTTTTTATCTGTCCCCATCAGAAGGTTTGCTTGTAAGTTCCTTTTAAAGTGTGGTATTCATTTGTAATATTAATATATTTCTCACTTTCATTTGATCATGAATTAAACCAACGGAAATCTGATAACAGTCCCATTTGTGGTATGGAAGGATTTCGAAGTTTCATTATTTTTAAAATTATAAAATTATTATTATTATTATTATTATTATTATTATTATTATTATTACACATTTATTGAAGTGGATGTAATTGTAGAATTGAAAACAAGTTAATAATGCACATACATTGTCAAAAACTTGCATTTTCAATTTCGTTTAAAGTGCACATTCGCTGTAAACAGTAGGCTTACTATGAACTTTTACAACATTTTTAAGAGGATAAAAAACCAAAATAATCCTTACTATACAAATGATATATGAGGCTATCAAGTGGAAAACTCGCCTTATCCAAAATTAAAAAAAAAAAAAAAAGTGAGTTACATATGGGATGTTGTACTACTTGCAAATCTCTATCTACTGATGTAGTCGGTTTGTGCAAATCTTGTCTAATTCCTCTTCCATAGAGCTCAGAAAACTACTATCAAATGCAAAACTGTCCATATCCATAGCATTGGTACGTGCAAAACCAAGTCTGATCCATCTAACAATTTAGAGCAAAACTCTTCTTATCCAATTTTTGCTCTACTACCATTAAGAAATATGAAAAGCAAAACTCGTCTTATCCAACGTTAAGAAAAACACAAATTTTTATGCTCGTTAATATTATTTTGGCAACCCTGCATCGAAAGAGCTTAGAGGCGGAGACAGAGTGTCACAAAAGAACAACAGTAAGAGAGAATTATCGGTCAGATCTGTGTGTGGTCAAGACTATTTTAAAACGCGGAAAAACTTAGAAATGCTTTCTGCAAGGAATCTGAATATAGGTATTGCAACAAAGGAAGAAAAATTGAAAGATGTAGTTAATTTATTAAAGAAACATTTTGGTGAGAACTGGGAGGAGAATGAAAATCTTGTCTGTTACAAAAATGTAATTTCTCAGAATACTACAACAGATTGCAATGAAGAAGAGGATGTGTTTTGCAATAGTTTCATGGACGTTGAAGAGGAACAACTAAGAATTTGAAATGAAATATTGAAAAAAAAACTACATATGTGAATATAGAGAGTTTTCATTTATCTTTTTATATTGTGAAAGTGTTAACATACAAAGTGTCCCATTTATCTTTTACACCTAATATAACTTTTCTGTTTGGATAGGCATTGGGATTTTTGTTTTTGAGCGTTATGTTAGAACGAGGGGCTAATATGAGTAAAGAGATTTGGTGTACGTAACTACATTATGGTATAAGATACACGTGACATCAATTTTTCAAAAAACACTACATTACCTTAATCATTTTACATTGATTACACACATTAAGACGAGTTAAAAAAATGTATCACAATGTCACCTTCCTAATCATTAACAACAAAATGAAACAAAAACGTAGGCCTACTTCCAATGTGATAATGTTATGCTTTGAGAATCACAGAAAATGTTCCAAATGGATGACCATTCACATTAATGCACATTCGAAGGCATTCCCCGAAAGACGGTAGGACTGCCCAGCATGTTGCTAGTTGAATGGACACACAAGCCTGTCGAATGCGTTGCTACATGTCGTCTGGTGTTGTCAGAATGTCCTGGTACACACTGCCCTTTACAGTTCCTCACACGAAGAAATGAAGTGGCGATAGGTCCGGAGAACGTGCAGGCCACTGTACGTGGATTGTGGCATCGATAATTGTTGTGGTTTGTTTACATGTTAAGACAGCAAACACACAACACACGACGTGTACGGACGTCAGTCGTCTTTCGTTTTGTGTAAATCAATGCACAAGATGAATGGGGTACCACAACAAACAGCACATTCTGATGGCATTCATTTTGCATTTTGTTGTTATTAGTGATTAGGAAGGTGAAATTGTGATACATTTTTGAACTCGTCTTAATGTGTGCAATCAATGTAACATGATTAATCTATGTAGTTCTATTTGAAGATTGATTACGTCACGTGTATCTTGTACCATAATGTAGTTACATGCAAAAAATCTCTACACTCATATTAGAACCTCGTTCTAACATAACTCTCAAAAACAAAAATTTGAATATCTATCCAAACAAAAAAGTTATAATAGACGCACAAGATAAATGGGACATTCTGTATAAAGAATAGTATGTGTATTTGCACTAAATTATAAGACGTTATTCATTTATGTTATGAAGCAAAGATAGTGAATAGTAAATGAGAAAATTAAAACTATTTTTTTTTTTTAAAGCATATGTTGTAACAACCAAAACTTGTCTTATCCACAACAGTACAATGCAAAACCCGCCTTATCCAAAATTAGATTGTGTTTCACTGTCGTAATATTGCTGTCTGATTTTTCATGTGATGCATGTTAGATTTAGGGCCTTGTAAGAAAATGATAGCATTAAAATACATTTCAAAATCTTTACGGTTTGTCTTGCAGAGGTTTTTCCTTTTTTCTG
Source organism: Periplaneta americana (assembly GCF_040183065.1). Classification (NCBI taxonomy): domain Eukaryota; kingdom Metazoa; phylum Arthropoda; class Insecta; order Blattodea; family Blattidae; genus Periplaneta; species Periplaneta americana. The sequence continues at coordinate 158,491,591 of NC_091131.1, read as the reverse complement.
ACAAATCACTTTACCTGGATAAGGAGAGTTTTGCATTTGATAGCCTCATATTTCAGTATTATTTAATAATTCACAGTAATTATACAGTACGAATCGTAAGTAATGTCATTAATTCTCGTGGATGATTCCTTTAGTAAAGAGCAACAGAAAAGTCAAATACCATTTTACTGTCTTGTGAATAGTTTTCCAGTAAAATGTGAATATTAAAATACATGAATTACGAGCTAGTGCAACTCTGTGTAATCAATAGGATGTAGGCTACACATAATTTTCTGTTCCTCTGAACAACCCCTTCACCTGGCTTGTTACGAACAGGGAAGTTGAAGGTCATTGCCACGTATATTGTTTTAAACTTATAAGAAAATTACTGATAATATAGAGTTAAAATTTTGTATTATACTGTGTTAGAAAAAGGAGAATGAACACTGCTCACTTCAAGTTCAACAAAATTTTGAAAAAATTGAAAATAAACTCTACAACCTAATTTTAATTAAATATTCAGAGAGCACAGACAATAACGTGAGCTTATTTCAGAATAAATTTAAAAGATTAAGAAATATTTGTACACTCCCATTTCAATTGAATATTCTCAGAACTAATAAAATAATGATGCTTAGTTCACGTCATAAAAACAAGATTTTAAAACATTTAAAACTCTACAGGCAAAAATAAAAATACGATTTGTTATTTTATGTCAAAACGAACAAAATTACAAATAATAAGATTTTTAATCTCTTTCAATTTAATTTTAATTAAATATTCGGTGAACAAATGCAATGCGAAAAAATTATTCACTTACTTTTACGTCACACAAATCAACTTAATTATATAAAAAAACTCAATTTGTCGTGCTACAAGCATTTCATTCAGGAAAATAGAAATATTTCCCTCCCATCTTAATATTTTAAAGAGGTAACCGGTGAACTTACATCCAAGGAATACAACTTCCCGAGACGTCTTCAAAATCAGTCGTGTGCGTTATGTTTACATTTCTCAACCGTCGTCTCGATCACCCCAGCTGTTCAGGGTAGGTACCTGGCCTACGACAACGTGTATCTGCCTCTCTGCAGGCAATATTAACCTTTACATCATTGTCATTGTGCACTGCGTTTCAAAATTCCTTTGCACAACGAAAACTTACATATGTTAGAGTTAAATTTCTGCACATTTAAAGCACAAAATTAAAATAAAATTATTTAAACCATTGATTATCATAATACATTGCTCTCTTAAACTGACCGATAATACCGGGAAATACTTCAATAACTTTCACAAAATACACTATGAAATGATTCATATGCAGTTTTTTTTTCTCAAGATGGAAACAAAAACGAGCAAAATGATATTAAACTATTTTGTGTGAAATATCTCAAAGATTAACCCCTTGAAATTAATGACATTACTTACGGTTCAACCAGAATAAAATCTCGCACTAAATTGTTTTGTTGGGTGGGATGGATATGTTCCTTTTTAAAGGGTACACACTTTTTTCTATAATTATGGTTTTAGGACGGAAAGCTATAGTCTCGTTTCTGTTTCTGCATTTAGCCTTCTTAGGTAATTTGTGTTCATGGATACAAACGAAGAGAACCCTGATGTGAAACTGATAAATGTTATATTTCTTTTTAGATCTTTGATAGTATTAATGATATTAATAATAATGAAATATAATAATTATTATTTATTTTGTAATATTACGATTATATCATAATAATATTATTATTGGTGATGTTTCATGTTTTTATTGATTCGTATTTCTGTGATTTTTATACATTTTGCAGTATTCTCCAAATTTTAAAATACTATTTAAATACAATTTATGATTCACAGAATGCCAAACTTTCAGAAGTGCTGTATTACACGATTTATTTTGTTTGTATTTATGGATAAGGAAGGATAGTCATAAAACAATGTACTGTATTAAAACCATAATCCTCATTGTTCTCAGTAATTTTTAAATTGCGTCACTCGTTCGGTAGTATTTTAAATATGCCTGTACAGTAGAGGCTTAATTATCAGCACCCATATACACACTTATTCCTAGAATGGTCATTGACACTACAAATCGTAAATGTTTTCATTACCTACTTATTGTTGCAGTTTTTAAGCATAATATATAATATAACCTAGCAAGCTTACCTGAGTGGGAAGAGGTTTATCCTGGTTGTCCTATGGGAATCGAACCGAGCTCCTCAATACACATATTCTCCATAAAGCGCTATTTTTGCTTGCTTTAATTGAAATCAGAAAGCATAATGGCGGTCCAATATGTCATTTGTTTTGTAGAAGACGGCATTGTTACGTGTTGAGTGATGAACGCGAATTCCATAGAGAATGAAGAAAATGGATCTAGCGCCAGAGAGTAGAAGCAGTAGTTAAGAAAATTGATAGTCCTTAGGTTGAGAACTTTCGACCTCATTTTGAAATGTAGTCAACTGGGCGCAAAGGAATTAACAAACTAGATTCAATTCCAAGAAAGCGAGAAATTTTACAGTGTGATTAAATCAAATTTCCGTCTGAAATGTGCGTTGATGGTTATACGTAGTACTTTCATTCGTTATTCACATTATTATTTTGTCTCCTGTATCTCTCCTACTGGAACCTCAATTTCGAAGTCTAATTATGACAAGTGATCAGGGTATTGTCTACATATCTTATCTATTGTAATATATTTCTTTTTGTCCACAACTGTGGAGTAACGGTCAGCGCGTCTGGCCGCGAAACCAGGTGGCCCGGTTCGAATCTCGGTCGGGGCAAGTTACCTGGTTGAGGTTTTTTCCGGGGTTTTCCCTCAACCCAATCCGAGCAAATGTTGGGTAACTTTCGGTGCTGGACCCTGGACTCATTTCGTCGGGATTACCACTTTCATTTCATTCAGACGCTAAATAACCTAGATGTAGATACAGCGTCGTAAAATAACCCAATAAAATAAATAAATACCATATATTTCTTGTTACAAGTAGCCTACTAAATTTATTTCCTCCGAGTTGTTTGCCATTATCTATGAAAGAAGAGAAATCGAGAGAAAGCATCGATAATCCATCTTTCTATCTATAAAATTTCCAGTTGACTGTTACAAATACGTAATAATTTAGTGAATTCTTCAATTTCTGTATTTCTTTTACTTTGATCTTTTAAGTTTTATCGTAATATTTCTATCGTTCCGTTGGCCGGAATGTTTGTGTACAAACGAGGCAAGTGTGCTGTTAAAGTTTTCTTTAAAATCTCAACTAACTGAACGTTACTTTTAACATTGTGGCCTTTATTGTATTTAAAATTTGTTCTAAGGTATTTTTGTAGTCCACCGCTATGGAGTAACGGTTACCACGTCACACCGTGAAACGAACAGGCCCGGGTTCAAATCCTAGTTGAGACAAATTACCTGGTTGAGGGTTTCCTGGTTTTTTCAGGGGTTTTCCCTCAACCACTTGCAGCAGAATAGCACCTCGGACTCATTTCTCTATCATGAATTCACATATCATCACCATCCATACAGTCGGTATAGATTGCGGGTTCGATCCCAGCCCAAGTCGATGGTATTTAAGTTTGCTTAAATGCGACAGGCTCATGTCAGTATATTTACTGGCATGTAAAAGAACTCCTGAGGGACAAAATACAGGCACACCGGCGACGCTGATGTAACCTCGGTTGTTTAAAAATTATCATCCATACAATATCCCGGGTTCAGTTCACGGTGCGGCGTGCTGTACTTGTACAAAAGCGCGGCCGTTCCGCTACCTAATAATTCACAGAATAGGAGTGGTAAGCACAATAAGCCTCAGGCTGGAATGTAAGCGTTCGAGTCCCCTCGTCCGTACAAGAAAAAAAAAGTATGTTTGTAGAAATAGAATAGTACATGGATGTCCAAACGCCTATAGAAACAGGAGATACTGCACGTCAAGCTTGCTCTGCTAAGGTCAATAACTTTCCATATGAAATACGAAAAACGACATTAAAGATTATGCGCTGCGGGTTGCTTATGCCAGGGGTTGCCTCGTACAAGTTACAATTGGACATCTATGGAACAGAACTTACGGGAAGGGGTCACTATGGCCCAGCACTACGACCTATTAGGATTTATTACGCTAAGCCTCAAGATAGGCGCATTCCCAAACCCAAACCGGCTGACTACACTAAGGTTTCGAGCAGGTAATCTCCGTCGTTCCAGGCCAGCCCCCTCCGTGCGTCGCCATCAGGCGATCGGGGAATGATATGGACTGATGATGAAATGATGTAGTGTGCCTAATATAGAGAAGCGGGAGAACCCAGGAAAAAAACCAACTGCGACTTGTCCGCCACAACTGTCACTTTGGATTTTTCAATGAAAAATCACAGAACTGACCGGGACTCGAACTCAGGTCGTCTGCGAGACAAGCCGGAAGTCTGATTACTCAGCCAGCGCAGGGCTATCTTTGTGGAAAGTTTGTTGCGTTGCAAGTTGGTCTAACGGGGACGGTTTGTTTGTGAATTTTAGGTAGTGCTGTCGTGTGGAGTTGCTGGTCTCCCACCGGAGGCGGATAGGGGAAAACCTATCAGATAAAGAGGGTACTGGGGAAATAAAATACCCAGAGCGGACCAAAACTGGCACTACTTGCTTGTAGTTTGATAGTAGTTTATCAAAGGCTAAAGGCAGAAAACCTTGAACAAAATTACGTGGTCCTCCAGGTTGGACGTTGGTGCAATGGGCTAGCTTCTCGTTCATTGTAAAACAAAAAAGGCTAAAAAAAACACCAAGCAACACAGAGGAGTAGCATTTGGTTTCCGAAAGATGGCGACAGCTATTATAACACCGGAAAGATTGATTGATTGATTGATTGATTGATTTATTTATTTAGTGATTTATTGGGTAGTGGTTTCATTTTTGGTGGTTGAGGTTTCATCTGTATTAATGAACGTTTTTCTTTTTCGGTTAAAATTAAGTCTATAGTTTTTATGATACTTTTTAAAGTGTTTTTTTTTTAAATTTGGTAGTAGAATCTGATTTGATTAGTTCAAAGTTATTATCCGAAAAGAATTTTTGTATTTTTTCTCTATAAGTTGCTTTTTTCGTAACTACTGTTGCATTCCATTTGTCTGCTTTTGTGATGATGATATTATATTGTCTTGTATTTTCTTTTTATAGATGTGGCAAAAACAAAATCACTCCTGTGTGGGGAAAAAAAAAAAAAAAACATTTACCTTCAACATTTATTTTACATTTTAAAGGAAGTTTTGGAGAGGTTAGTTAAACACTGCAAAGTTTTGAAATGATAAACATCTATGATGTTACTACACAGTTCATCACTGTAACAAGAACGAATGTCTAACGCTCGGCTTATACCGTTCGAGGATTTATCGCTCGCGACAAATTTACCCATCATGCATGTGCGCTACTTATCGGTTTATGCTATGAAACAACTTGGCGCTCGAGCGAAAACGTCCGACGCAAATCTCTGTTGAGTATATACATATTCCCCTTATGTCATGGTACTGATTTTCATTATATGTCATTTTCTACTTTATTTTGTATTGTCCTTATATTATGTAACTAATCTTGACTATTTTTAATTTTCTACTATACCTATTTTATGTAATTTTTAAGGTAGTCTATCTTCTTTTGTGTTGTTTTATAATCTACGACATAATTTAGTATTTCATGTATATTATGAAACTTGGTTGAGTGGAAGAGAAGGCCTTATAGCCTTAACTCTGTTACGCAAAATAAAACTGCTGCTGCATTCAATTACATTCAATTTACATTTGACTACACATTCCTTTACAGATTTTGTTCAAAATGGAGGGCCCTGTTTCTCAATACACAGTTCATAACTAATTTACAGATGACAGAACACAACTCACGATTTTCATCGATTTTCACGAATGACTATTCGATCATCCGTCGCAACTGATGCAGAACTTGCGGTTTTTGAGCAAAAATATCGTTTTTCAGGATTACTTACCCCACAGCGAAAAATCACATGACGTCAGGTCGCATGATCTGGTTGGCCATTCTAATGTGTCACGACGGCATATCCATTCGTGGAATTGCTGGTTCAAGAAGTCCCTCACTCCTACACCAAAATGAGGCGGTGCTCCATCCTGTTGCCATATCAACTGCATACGGCAAAACTGGTGCTGTATGTGATCAAACAGAATAAAAATGTTTTGGTGAAATCAATGAATTTTGTGTCGTGAGACAAAATATATTTTTAAATTAGATCAATCATAAATAAATATTATACAATATATTTATTATTATTTCAGTACAAGTCATTGTGATTTCACCTGATTTGGTGATATCTGTTTTTGAAAAGTGCAACGCCCAGAAATAATGACCCGAACGACTCCAAACTCGGGAGATGTGTAGAACAATGCACCACCAACAAGTGATATGCATTTTCGTACCATCATTCGCAGAATACATGCAGCTCTTTGCTTGTTTCAATCTTTTGAACTGAAACAACCCAGGACTCACCACGTGGAGGTGGCTGCATATCGAGTCCCGCCCTGCCCATCCCAACCTCCCTACCATGTGGGCAGTGAATATTTCATTATTCATTCTTTATCATTTTCAATGTATGTTCATACACTTTCTTCTTGCATCAGTATTTAGGTTTCCATTTCATATCTTTTTGGTCTCAATTTATAAAAGTCACATTATTAAGACAATCACTACATTTCAGTGCAATGAAAAATATGAAGAAATGCTTGATGTCATTCTTTTTGTCTGTGATTTTTCCCCCTGTCGTAGTACCATGCATATAAATGTATACACGATAGCTAAATTTCAAGATAACTTTTGGTACGATGAATAATACTTTTGACATGAATTTCGGTTACTTTCATTTCTTGTTTCTTTTTTTATTATCATTTCACATCTTGCTGGATTGCCCAGAATTAAGCTTTGTTATCTCAGCAAGCAAACATTGCCTCTTCTGAAGAAATTAATCCCAGCAGCACAGCAAAACTGGTAACACATTGCGGTCTTGTCGGTTAATCTCCAGTTTCTGGGGTGCACAAAGGGTCATTAGTGTCCAAGTAATCTACACCCTTAATTTAGAAGAAAATTATATTCTGTTAGGTATTGCGCAAAACATTTCCAATTCCATACTTTCTGCTAGTTTTTGAGCTAATTCTTTTCTCAGTATATGTCTTGACCATCCGAATTCTGAAGATTTCCCAAAATATATATGCTGGCAGTTATTATTCTTATTCAATTTTGTGTGTAAAATTGTAGTGTAATTTGTAAATTTGTAGTGTTTTTGTAACGCAGTCTTTACTCCTGGTTGAGTGTTAGAGAAGGCCGTATGGCCTTAACTCTGCCAGGTTAAATAAATCATTATTATTATTATTATTATTATTATTATTATTATTATTATTATTATTATTACACTTACTGTATATAATAAATCACCTTACAAATTTTTCCGCCTGCCCTACAGGTCTACATTTCAAATATAATATTTTATATGTCATTTAATGTTCTCTGGGTTGTCTTAATACATTCTATTGTCCCTTTTGTCCCTTTTCACACCGCCGTTGTTCTTATTACTGATCCAGGTCATCGTATTGCACAATAATAATATCAGCAATTACTTTCAGAATATGTTACATTGAGGCGATGAAGATGTCTTTCCACGCAGTTCTCACTATTTGTCAATATGAATAAGGCGACTGAGTCTCTTCTTGTTTTTCGACTATCTTCCTCCCAGAGTTCACTTCACCTCTATGTAAAGTCACATTTTCGTTGCATATTATTCCAGTTTAGTCCAACTTTGGTTTTGTTACACGTTTAATAAATTCTTTGGAGTTTCCTGTTACAGCAGAAGAATTGTAATTTTCGATTGCAAGCATAAAATTTAGAAAGATTCTTCAGTGTTACATATTGTAACTTTCTTCAATAACTAGAATGATACAAATTTTAACAAATTACTATTCTGAAGTCTATTTTTGTAACTAAGATTTCTACATTGCTGTAGCATAAAAGGTTATTTCATATTGCAGACAATGGTAAAATTTATCGTTATTTTAGAAATTACGATTTTATCCTTCATCATGGTGGTGCAGTATTAAAGTTTAAAGTTTTCATTGCGATGGCGTAAGTCAATAAATTCTCAACTGTTTGATATTTCAACGTTGTATATATTGTGAAGTGTATGTCTCTGTTGGATACAATTTAAATTTCCGTTATTACGTCCATATATTTCTTCAGTAAAACAAACATTCTCGAATAGAAGATTATTAAATTTGTGTAATGTGTAATTACATTTCTTCAAGTTTTTCCTCACAATTTCGAGAAACAAATCTTTTATGTTATAAAATTGCAGTGACATGTCCCACTATTCGGTGAAATAATTTAGAGAGCGGAATTGTAGACCATTATCCGAAGTTAGCTGTGCATTTTACTATTGCTCGTCCATGTGAAAACGAAAGCATTAGACTCTTTCCTTTAAGGATCATACAGTCGTATCCAAAGAAACTACAGACTGTACTTAAGTCGACGAATTTTATTTTAATTTACTAACGGTTTACCATCATAATTTAAAATTAAATAGTACAAGAAATGTCTAAAGGAAGTGAAATGGGAAGAGGAGTACGACAAGTATGCCCTATATCATCTACCATGATCAACATCTACTTGAGGAATTTAGTGAAGAATTATTTTCAGAACATAGGAGGGGTAAAAGTAGAAGGAAGAAGATTAAAGTGCATAAGATTTCCTGATGATATGGCGTTCTTAGCAGAAGAGGAGGCGATACTAAGGAATATGCTACTGGGGCTAAATGATAGCTGTGAGCAGTATGGGATGCAAATAAATGCAAACAAGACGAACACCATGGTCATAGGATGAGATCTAATGAGCTGAGATTTTGCATGTTACTTTCCATGTGTATATTAAACTTTTTCTACAAATTGGAAAAAGATATGTCAAATAGGAAAAAAGTTCCACAATATAGTTGAGTGTCCCGTTAAGAACTTTATTAGAAGAATAATTCAAAATGGCGGAAATTTGAAAGAAGGAATATTAATCAATTGGTGGAAGAGGCGACAGGTCTTAGTTTAAGGAGTATGAAGTGGACAGTTTCAAATACTTGGAGTGTACTACAAGCAGTGACATAAGCTGTGCCACCGGCGTGGCTCAGTCGGTTAAGGCACTTGCTTGCCGGGTTGAAGTTGCACTCGGGCGTGGGAACGATCCCCGCTTGGGCTGATTACCTGGTTGGGTTTTTTCCGAGGTTTTCCCCAACCGTAAGGTGAATTCCAGGTAATCTATGGCGAATCCTCGGCCTCATCTCGCCAAATACCATCCCGCTATCATCAATCTCATCGACGCTAAATAACCTAGTAGTTGATACAGCGTCGTTAAGTAACCAACTAAAAACACATGAGCTGCGGTCAGGAAGTCAAAAGGAGGATAGCAATAGCCGAGGAAGTTTTTAATAGAAAAGAGCATCTTCTGCGGACCTCTGGTAAATGAACTAAAGAAGAGACTAGTGAAGTGTTCTGTGTGGAATGTGGCATTGTATGGGGCAGAAACATAGACTTTACGCAGAAATGAAGAGAAATTAACAGAAATATTTGAAATGTGGATGTGGAGAAGAATGGAACTTGTGAAGTGGGCAGACAAAATAAGACATGAAGCTGTGTGGGAAAGACTTGAAGAAAGAATGAAGCTGAAACAGATCAGAAAGAGAAAAAGGAATTGGTTGTATCACTGGCTGAGAAGAAACTGCCTACTGAAGGATGCACTGGAAGGAATGGTGAATGGGGGACGAGTCCGGGGTAGAAGAAGGTATGAAATAATAGATGACATTAGGATAAGTCGATTATATGCGGAAACTGAGAGGAAGGCAGAAAACAGGAAATATTGAAGAATGCTGGGTTTGCAGTGAAAGACCTCACTTTCTACAGAACATGTATGTATGTATGTATGTATGTATGTATGTATGTATGTATGTATGTATGTATGTATTTATGTATGTATGTATAATACAACTGAAGTATTTAAATGTAAATGTAACGCATGCGCAGTAGGTACTAAACACTTCCAATCTAACGGTTGCTATCGGTCAAGATATACCGGGACTATTACACCAAGTAGCCCATCTGCGCTGTTTTAAAAAAGATTATAGAAAAGTCATCAAACAGAAGGGCACGAAGGATTTTCTACATTACAGGGGCAATGCCTTCATGAAAGCAATGCGATGGCGATTGTCGCTGGTTTAGATCCGTGGCTAAATACAGTTTTCTGAAAGAGATTTGTATTTTGTGATTGTGATTATTATTATTATTATTATTATTATTATTATTATTATTATTATTATTATTGTTGTTCATTAACATCACTTTTAAAGCACTGCCAGTAAAGCCTACGAACTGCAGTTATATTTTGCCGTGTTTCTCTATACAGCAGAAATTTGTCGGTGTACTCCTCATTACTAAACGCACCAGACACACCACTGTTATCATAATTAGTAACAAAACAGGAACAAAGTAAACAGAGCGGGTTCTTAACCTGTTACTAGTTGTACTTGGCGTTGCAACCACTATGAAACTAGAGTCAAATGCTTGCATTTGTTTCGGTATCCGTTCCCTAAGCCTCTGAAATATACAAAGAAAAAACAATTGTTTTATGGGCCTTGCCTAGAACTTCGTAGAAACTATGCGGTAGATAGACGTTACTATGGCAACTAATCATTTGATGGAAGAGCACCAATGCTGAACGCTTTTTTCTTTGCGTGATGTTCTTTATAGGCAACTGTTTAGCATTTTGTGCATTAATGGAAGTCTAGTACAAAAAAGACGGCGCAGATGGACCACCAGGTAGCTACGTCACACTAGCGTTGCAGTGAAGAATGGTGTACATACGAAAATAGCCGAAATTGAAGTGAAGTGTTCGCTTAAACAATACTTACACTGCAAGAAACTTTTTTCAACGTCGCAAAAAGTGGTAGATGCATAAGAATAACATGAAATATCACTGACGAAATCGTCTCAAGTGTCTCACAGTGGTTAGCCATTGTGTGCTTTAATTTCAGGTAAGGATTCTATTAATTCTTGATAAAATAAATGTCATGTGTTCCATTCTGGGTTAATCTGACGAGGCAACAAAGCATTCAGCTGGCGCTTCGGTACACAGATGATTCCTTATAATAATTATTTTTAGGGAGCTGTTACTATGAAACTGTTACAGAAAGTAAACGACACATTTTGTTGGGGATTTGAAATATTATTTGCTTCACTTGAATGTAATGGTAACAGCGAGATTATGCTTGGCGAGGTGTGGCCTGAGATTCGTCATTTTATTACTTGACATTCATCTTATATTTAGTATTAGCCTCTGAAAAATAGCAAACATAATCAATCAAAGCGGTAATCGAACCCTCGCCTGAGCGCACCTCTGATTTTCAAATTTAGTTTAACAAAAGATTCAATTAACACGATGGAATTTCCGATAATTACATAATCTTGAATGAATGCAAGAGTAAAATCCTGAGAAAAGGTCAGTGAAAAAGAGCCAAATAATGTAATGATGAAATGCAGATGAAGAAGAGCAATTTAGATAATTAGTGAATATTAGTCAGGGATAAAAACGCTTGAAAATAAACAAAACATTAGGGACAATAGTAATGGAAGGTAGCAATGATAGTGGATAAGGTTTGGAATGGAATGGAATGCAATTTACGGGTTGGGGCAGTATGGCCCAGCACTGCGACCTATTGAGATCTATTGTGCTAACTCTCTAGTGGCGCAGTCCCAAACCCACACCGGCTGACCACACTAAGGTTCTCTGTGTGCCCAGGTGTCGAGCAGGCAACCCCACTCGTCCCTAGGCCAGCCCCCTCCGTGCGTCCCCAGCCGGCGTTCGGGGAATGCTACGGAATGGAGAAATGGTGACGGAATGGTGTGAATGCCTAATATGGGGGAAAACGGGAGAACCCCGAGAAAAACCCCAACTGAGACCATGTCCGCCACAAGTGTCACTATGGATTTCTGACCGGGACTCGAACCCGGGCCTCCTGCGTCCGACCACTGACCCCACCGCAAGGGTTGTAGAGAAGGATTAGTTAAATTGCAGCTAAGAGAGTTTATAATCAAGAGTAATGTACTCGTAGATAAAGATTGCACAGTTATCAGGAATAGAATAGAGGGAAGACAAAGGAGGGATACTACTACTACTACTACTACTACTACTACTACTACTACTACTACTACTACTACTACTACTACTACTACTACTACTACTACTACTACTAATAACGCTACTGCTACTACTACTAATAATGCTACTGCTACTGCTACTAATACTACTACGAATACTAATACTACTACTACTAATACTACTAATACCACTACTACTAATACTACTACTAGTACTACTACTAATACTACTACTACTAATACTACTACCACTACTACTACTAATACCACTACTACTAATACTACTACTACTACTAATACTACTACTACTAATACTACTACTAATACTACTACTACTAATACTACTACTACTAATACTACTACTACTACTACTACTACTACTACTACTACTACTACTACTACCACTACTACTAATACTACTAATACCACTACTACTAATACTACTAATACCACTACTACTAATACTACTAATACTACTACTACTACTACTAATACTACTACTACGAATACTACTACTACTAAGAATACTACTACTACTAATACTACTACTAATACTGCTACTACGAATACTACTACTACTACGAATACTACTACTAATACTACTACTACGAATACTACTACTACGAATACTACTAATACTACTACTACGAATACTACTACTACTACTACTACGAATACTACTACTACTACTACTACTACTACTACTAATACTACTACTAGTACTGCTACTATTAATACTACTACTACTAATACTACTCCTACGAATGCTACTACTACGAATGCTACTACTACGAATACTACTCCTACGAATGCTACTACTACGAATACTACTACTACTACTATTACTACTACTACTACTACTACAGCCACAACTACTATTATCACTACTACTACTACCACTACTACTACTGCCACCACTACTACTACTATTACTACTGCCACTACAACTACTACTACTACTGCCACTACAACTACTACTACTACTACTACTACTACCACTACCACTACAACTACTACTATTATTACTGCCACTACTACTACCACTACTACTAAAACTACTACTACTGCCACTGCCACTGCAACTACTACTACTACTACTACTACTACTACTACTACTACTACTCTACTTTAAATTGCTGCTTTCTATTGGTTTTTACAATGAAACGTCATAAGAGCCATAATCAGATAGTTCTCCCTTCTCAATTTCCCAAAACAAAAATAAAATAATTTTTATTAAAATAATAATTTGCCTGTAGGTCTACTCTTCTTAAAGTTTAAGTGAGCTGTGATTTCCGAAAAAAGTTTACACAGCTACTCAACAACTGTGAGTTTAATAATATATATATTTTTTTAATTTCCACTTTTGAGTAGTGTCTCTCATCTCCGTCCCCCACCATAACGGAATTGATACACAGAATCAGTTATACTGGCCTAAATATTTAATACCTTAACTCACTTATGGAACGAGATTTCTTTATACTCTCCACATCTTGGTTTCACAAGTAAAGAACTTTCGTTGCAGGGTTGGGTTCAGGAAGCCATAAATCTGACTGACAAGCTCCCCCAATTAGTGAAACTGTGGACAAAGGTACCGCCAGGAGACCGCCGAGAATGCTGTGTTGTGAATTTTACATTTTTGAAGGAATATCCCTGTCACTGCATCAGAGTATTCCAAGTACCTTGCCACTGCATCACGGTTCCAATTGTGTCTTAGTAACAGCGCAGCAGTATGATAGTGAATTTACAATGTTTAATTTCTTTCGGCCGTGGATAAACTATAATAATAGTGAAGTGCCTCTACAGTAAGAATTGTAATACATCGTCAATAGGAAAGGAGACGAAGTTACAAAAACAAAGTGTACAAAATGTTAAGGGGACACTCAACTTGAAAATTGCAGAAAAAGTGTCGTAGAAATGAAAAATTAAATTTCTACACTAATTTACGTGACAGAACTAATTCAATACTCAGAATTCTTCCCCTATTCATTGAGAAGTCACAGTCAAATGCACAAAGCCAAAAAATAAAAAATGATAATTAAAAGTGATATTTCAATTAATGATTGATTCAAAATTGAAATATTTTTTATTTTTAAAAGTATTGGATCTAATGAGCTGAGATTTTGCATGTTACTTTCCATGTGTATATTAAACTTTTTCTCCAAATTTGAAAAAGATTGGTCAAATAGGAAAAAAGTTCCACAATATAGTTGAGTGTCACCTTAAGAACTTTATTAGAAGAATAATTCAAAATGGCGGAAATTTGAAAGAAGGAATATTAGTCAATTGGTGGAAGAGGTGACAGGTCTTAGATTAAGGAGTATGAAGAGAATATAAAATATTGAAGATCCATCTACGTATCACACTCCGGAAAAAGAAGGGAAGAAAGGGAAGCCGTCCTTTTGAAAAATCGATGATTTTTGACATGATCTTGTGCGACGAATGCTGCCATGCAAGAGTGGAATTTCACCAACATTAGAGTCCGTAAAGCATGCTATGCGCGAGAAAACTAGTGGCACTGACTACGAATTTCCTTATGGGAAAAGTACTGTTCGTAGATTACTCCGAAGTATGGGGTTTTTACATAAGAAAGTGTAAAGAAAACCAACTATAGCTGAAGCCAGTAACGTCATTGCCTGGAGCTACTCGTATCTCGAACAGACAAGACTTGCGTTTAGAAGGCTACAATGATGTTTGTAGAAGAAACCTGGTGCGACAGTCATAACGAACTGAACAGACGACTCCGAAAACTGTGTGGTACCGATATCAGGTGCAAAGGATGACAGAATTGTTATTGTGCCTTGTGGGGGAGGGGGGTTTCGGTTTCATAGATGGCGCTATAGCTGTTACAAGAAAATGGCAGGTGCACCTGCAGATTATCATGGCACAATGAACTCTGCAGTTTTCGAAGAGTAGTTGGAAAAAAGTGTCCTGAAAATGCTACAGGACTCCTCTGTAATAGTATGTGACAATCCACCTTATCACAGTTTTCAGTGTTATTTTTGTGTAGCAAATAACTTATAATAGAACCTAATCTTGCTTACTAAATTAGTCAGGCCTAGCCTATAGCATACATATTTCAATGCACGATGGCACAACAACAGATAGTTTACTTTTCTTAATATAATGACAGGCATGTTCACCACTTGATGATCGGTGATGACCTGTTGTATTGTTATTATTATTATTATTATTATTATTATTATTATTATTATTATTATTGTCATCATCATTACTTCCACCGACTCGGCTAAGCTTGAGAATATTCAAAGAAAATTTATTTCCCTTTTGTTCTTATAGATTTTTACCTAATTCTGATGATTATAAATATGAGATTAAATGCAAATATTTTAATTGCTGTAGTTTATCCGCCAGACGTCAAGATCTTGATTACTGTACTTATTTTTTGTAAAGTTCTTAAGGGTCATATTGATTGTGAATCTTTCCTAAGCAATATCAGTTTTCGTATTCCTGCTAATGGTTTAAGATAACATAAAATGTTTTACAATAGAAATTCTAAATCTCTCTCACCGGTCTGCAGATGTATAAAATATGCGAATTTGCATGGATGAAGCTTGGATCCATTTAATGTGTAGTATATATTTTGAAGTTTTATATAAGTTTTCATTTATATCTTTTGTTTAAATATGTATTTTAATATTATTCTCGCTAACTTTTATATAATTTTGTTATTTATTAATTTACTTGATTCCATCCTTTCATTTTCAAATACAATTACGTTTATCTCATTATGCTAAGTAGTTTAGTCATCCATTTTATCCCGTCCATTCATTGTCATTATTGTCGTTGTATTATAATCTTGTATATCTTTGTAATACTATTTTATATGATTCCATTCTTCATTTATGATTCCATTATTTCATTTGTAATTATCATTTTAATTAATTGCCATTAATTTAATTATTTTTTGTACTTTTATTGTAAATTATTGCTAATGTTTTTGTTATATTGTTTGTGCTGAACTGTAATTGGCCTCTGGCTGTTGTACAGCACATTAAATATAAGTAAATAAATAAATAAATAAATTATTATTATTATTATCATTATTATTAAACTGATTTAATTTGTTCGTAAATAGAAAGCACCGGTACACTGAAAGAATCCAATCACTTGCAAAAGAAAATACATTGAAAGAGTCCAGCCAGGAGCAAACGTGGCAACAGCTGAAAGTTTTAGCAAGACAACTTCCCCTAACTGGCCTGTCAATCACTGTCACCTGTGTAGAAGTGGTGTGAGGCCAGGGTTCTTTACTTATGGAGCCGACAGACCCGCTCCCACCCATACACAAGCTGTCAGTGTCCTGCATAGACTACTTCCGATACATGTAAACCTTACTTTTAAGGGGAGATGGCTGTATAATTTGAATTTCTTCCCATTTGATGACCATTTTTCATTTGTTTTTATGTAGAAATATCATTGCTGCAACACCTTAAATTCGAGATTATTAAAAGGAAAATTGGAGCAGAAATCTTGGGGGGGGGGGGCAAAGTACCATGGCCATGTAGTTAACCACAGTGAATATCTAACGGCCATTTTTAAGGTAAATTCAAAACCTCTTTCTCGTCTTATTCCTAAAACACATTCTTTAATACGGCTGTAGCAAAATTTTGATATTCGTTTTCAAAATGTTTAAAGGAATACATCTTAAGAATCAATTTTAGAGGTACTTTTATAGAAATATGAGGGAACATTTTTCATAAAACTTCCCTTGCCATTGCTATCTACTTTTTGACTTCCTGGCAGCCGGCTTCGTAAATGAGTTGTTTATAATGAACGTAGACTAAAAAAACCCCTGAAAGAAGTCAACCCCTTGAAAATTATATTTAGAAGCGAGCATGTTAATCCCAATTCTGTATATTGTTCTTAACAATACTGGATATTTACAAGTGATATCTTAATTAGACCAACAAAATTATTTGCAAAGATGAGTTATGTTAACCTTTATAGAAACCAAGTGAGAAATTATGATTTCTTATATTTTATTACTTTATCCCATTAGTGCATTTATAAAAATTTCAAGTTAAAAAGTTCAAGGAGAATGCTGTTCAACCATATGACTTATCTTTAATGCAAATTATGCGATTATAGATTTACACTGAATTTTTTTATACTCCGAGTTACCTAACACATTTAAGTACATAATCTGTGATTTATTGAATTGATTCGTAATATATAATAACACGATAGTTTTTTCGTCTACATGCAATAGACACATCGTACTTTAATAAAAAGAGTGTGATATGTCGATTCAATTTTAATTTAATCTTAACTTATTTTTTGTAAAATATGCTTATTTAACAATTTTACATATTCAAATAGTAGTTGACAACAATTTTTGCTCATGTACGTAATACATTTAAACACAATGTTTGTCTTCTTTCCAAACGAGTCTTTAATATGCCAGTATAATATTAGTATACGCATCTGATTAAAAGTTATCCATGTATATCTGTTTTTTTCATAGTAGGATATGGTTACTTAATTCAATTTCATTTGTACATAAATATGCATATTGGAAATTGTAGTTTGTACATTCATGTGTTTGCAATGAATATGTAACAAACCCCAAAACTGAAAATTACTTTGAAGAAGCTGAAAAACAAATTAAAGAACATTACACAATTTAATCCACATCGAAGCAGATAAAAGACGCAGTTGTCATAATGGAGAGAGAATAATATATAAGAAAACAATTGAATTTATAGAACAGAGTAATATTACTGAAATAAGGTGTGACCCTACCGATACATTTCAAAACGAAATAAGAGAAACATTAAAATAAGTTCAAAACTTGATCCCCAAAAATTCAAGAACCCCACTATTTCTAAACTAAAAACACTACCAATTATACTAATTATTGTGACCATAACTGTAACTGTAACTGTAACCATAACTATGACTATGATCATTACTATTATTATTAATACTATACTATTATAGACTGTACTATATTGTACTATACTATACCATACTGTATGCTATACTATACCACACAGTACACTAGGCCTACACTATATACTATACAATACACTATAGGTTACTATACTATACTATACTATACTATTACTATAGTAATTACTGTAACTGTAACTATGACTATAACTATGACTATGAGTATGACTATAACTATTACAATTACTATTATTATTACTATACTATACTATACTAGACTAGACTAGACTAGACTAGACTATACTATACTATTACTATACTAATTATTGTAACTGTAAATATAATTGTAGCTATAACCATAACTATGACTATCACTATGACTATAACTATGACTATGACTATGACTATAACTATGACTATGAGTATGACTATAACTATTACAATTACTATTAATATTACTATACTATACTAGACTAGACTAGACTATACTATTACTATACTAATTATTGTAACTGTAAATATAACTGTAACTATAACCATAATTACGACTATGACTATGACTATTACTATGACTATGAGTATGACTATAACTATTACAATTACTATTTTTATTACTATACTATACTATACTATACTAGACTAGACTATACTATACTATTTCTATACTAATTATTGTAACTGTAAATATAACTGTACCTATAACCATAATTATGACTATGACTATGACTATAACTATGACTATGAGTATGACTATAACTATTAGAATTACTATTATTATTACTATACTATACTAGACTAGACTAGACTAGACTAGACTATACTATTACTATACTAATTATTGTAACTGTAAATATAACTGTAGCTATAACCATAACTATGACTATGACTATAACTATGACTATGAGTATGACTATAACTATTACAATTACTATTATAATTACTATACTATACTAGACTAGACTATACTATACTCTACTATACTATTACTATACTAATTATTGTAACAGTAAATATAACTGTAGCTATAACCATAATTATGACTATGACTATAACTATGACTATGAGTATGACTATAACTATTACAATTACTATTCTTATTACTATACTATACTAGACTAGACTAGACTAGACTATACTATACTATTACTACACTAATTATTGTAACTGTAAATATAACTGTAGCTATAGCCATAACTATGACTATGACTATAACTATGACTATGAGTATGATTATAACTATTACAATTACTATTATTATTACTATACTATACTATACTAGACTAGACTAGACTATATTATACTATTACTATACTAATTATTGTAACTGTAAATATAACTGTACCTATAACCATAATTATGACTATGACTATGACTATAACTATGACTATGAGTATGACTATAACTATTACAATTACTATTATTATTACTATACTATACTATACTATACTATACTAGACTAGACTAGACTATTACTATACTAATTATAGTAACTGTAAATATAACTGTACCTATAAACATAATTATGACTATGACTATGACTATGAGTATGACTATAACTATTACAATTACTATTATTATTACTATACTATACTATACTAGACTAGACTATACTATACTATACTATAACTATACTAATTATTGTAACTGTAAATATAACTGTAGCTATAACCATAATTATGACTATGACTATGACTATAACTATGACTATGAGTATGACTATAACTATTACAATTACTATTATTATTACTATACTATACTAGACTAGACTAGACTATACGATTACTATACTAATTATTGTAACTGTAAATATAGCTGTACCTATAACCATAATTATGACTATGACTATGACTATAACTATGACTATGAGTATGACTATAATTATTAAAATTACTATTATTATTACTATACTATACTAGACTAGACTAGACTAGACTATACTATACTATTACTATACTAATTATTGTAACTGTAAATATAACTGTAGATATAACCATAATTATGACTATGACTATGACTATAAATATGACTATGAGTATGACTATAACTATTACAATTACTATTATTCTTACTATACTATACTAGACTAGACTAGACTATACTATTACTATACTAATTATTGTAACTGTAAATATAACTGTACATATAACCATAATTATGACTATGACTATGACTATAACTATGACTATGAGTATGACTATAACTATTACAATTACTATTATTATTACTAAACTATACTAGACTAGACTAGACTATACTATTACTATACTAATTATTGTAACTGTACATATAACTGTACCTATAACCATAATTATGACTATGACTATAACTATGACTATGAGTATGACTATAACTATTACAATTACTATTATTATTACTATACTATACTAGACTAGACTAGACTATACTATTTCTATACTAATTATTGTAAATGTAAATATAACTGTACCTATAACCATAATTATAACTATGACTATGACTATAACTATGACTATGAGTATGACTATAACTATTACAATTACTATTATTATTACTATACTATACTCCACTAGACTAGACTATACTATTACTATACTAATTATTGTAACTGTAAATATAACTGTAGCTATAACCATAACTATGACTATGATTATAACTATGACTATGAGTATGACTATAACTATTACAATTACTATTATTATTACTATACTATACTAGACTAGACTAGACTATACTATACTATACTATACTAGACTGTACTATACTATTACTATACTAATTATTGTAACTGTAAATATAACTGTAGCTATAACCATAATTATGACTATGACTATAACTATGACTATGAGTATGACTATAACTATTACAATTACTATTATTATTACTATACTATACTATACTATACTAGACTAGACTAGACTATAATATACTATTACTATACTAATTATTGCAACTGTAAATATAACTGTACCTATAACCATAATTATGACTACGACTATGACTATAACTATGACTATGAGTATGATTTTAACTATTACAATTACCATTATTATTACTATACTATACTATACTAGACTAGATTATACTATACTATTACTATACTAATTATTGTAACTGTAAATATAACTGTAGCTATAACCATAATTATGACTACGACTATGACTATAACTATGACTATGAGTATGACTATAACTATTACAATTACTATTATTATTACTATACTATACTATACTAGACTAGACTAGACTATACTATACTATTACTATACTAATTATTGTAACTGTAAATATAACTGTACCTATAACCATAATTATGACTATGACTATGACTATAACTATGACTATGAGTATGACTATAACTATTACAATTACTATTATTATTACTATACTATACTAGACTAGACTAGACTATACTATTTCTATACTAATTATTGTAACTGTAAATATAAATGTACCTATAACCATAATTATAACTATGACTATGACTATAACTATGACTATGATTATGACTATAACTATTACAATTACTATTATTATTACTATACTATACTAGACTAGACTAGACTATACTATTACTATACTAATTATTGTAACTGTAAATATAACTGTACATATAACCATAATTATCACTATGACTATGACTATAACTATGACTATGAGTATGACTATAACTATTACAATTACTATTATTATTACTATATTATACTATACTATACTAGACTAGACTATACTATACTATTACTATACTAATTATTGTAACTGTAAATATAACTGTACCTATAACCATAATTATGACTATGACTATGACTATAACTATGACTATGAGTATGACTATAACTATTACAATTACTATTATTATTACTATACCATACTATACTAGACTAGACTAGACTAGACTAGACTAGACTAGACTATTACTATACTAATTATTGTAACTGTAAATATAACTGTACCTATAACCATAATTATGACTATGACTATGACTATAACTATGACTATGAGTATGACTATAACTATTACAATTACTATTATTATTACTATACTATACTAGACTAGACTAGACTATACTATTACTATACTAATTATTGTAACTGTAAATATAACTGTAGCTATAACCATAACTAAGACTATGACTATAACTATGACTATGAGTATGACTATAACTATTACAATTACTATTATTATTACTATACTATACTATACTATACTAGAATAGACTATACTATTACTATACTAATTATTGTAACTGTAAATATAACTGTAGCTATAACCATAATTATGACTATGACTATGACTATAACTATGACTATGAGTATGACTATAACTATTACAATTACTATTATTATTACTATACTATACTAGACTAGACTAGACTATACTATTACTATACTAATTATTGTAACTGTAAATATAACTGTACC
The DNA here is from genome assembly GCF_040183065.1 of Periplaneta americana. Classification (NCBI taxonomy): domain Eukaryota; kingdom Metazoa; phylum Arthropoda; class Insecta; order Blattodea; family Blattidae; genus Periplaneta; species Periplaneta americana. The sequence continues at coordinate 158,469,144 of NC_091131.1, read as the reverse complement.
TATAACCATAATTATGCCTATGACTCTGACTATAACTAAGACTATGAGTATGACTATAACTATTACAATTACTATTATTATTACTATACCATACTTGACTACACTAGACTATACTATTACTATACTAATTATTGTAACTGTAAATATAACTGTACCTATAACCATAATTATAAATATGACTATGACTATAACTATGACTATGAGTATGACTATAACTATTACAATTACTATTATTATTACTATACTATACTATACTAGACTAGACTAGACTATACTATTACTATACTAATTATTGTAACTGTAAATATAACTGTAGCAATAACCATAATTATGACTATGACTATGACTATAACTATGACTATGAGTATGACTATAAATATTACAATTACTATTATTATTACTATATTATACTAGACTAGACTAGACTATACTATTACTATACTAATTATTGTAACTGTAAATATAACTGTACCTATAACCATAATTATGACTATGCCTATGAGTATAACTACGACTATGAGTATGACTATAACTATTATAATTGATATTATTATTACTATACTATACTACACTAGACTAGACTATACTATTTCTATACTAATTATTGTAAATGTAAATATAACTGTACCTATAACCATAATTATGACTATGACTATGACTATAACTATGACTATGAGTATGACTATAACTATTACAATTACTATTATTATAACTATACTATACTAGACTAGACTAGACTATACTATTACTATACTAATTATTGTAACTGTAAATATAACTGTAGCTATAACCATAACTATGACTATGACTATAACTATGACTATGAGTATGACTATAACTATTACAATTACTATTATAATTACTATACTATACTAGACTAGACTATACTATACTATTTCTATACTAATTATTGTAACTGTAAATATAACTGTACCTATAACCATAATTATGACTATGACTATGACTATAACTATGACTATGAGTATGACTATAACTATTAGAATTACTATTATTATTACTATACTATACTAGACTAGACTAGACTAGACTATACTATTACTATACTAATTATTGTAACTGTAAATATAACTGTAGCTATAACCATAACTATGACTATGACTATAACTATGACTATGAGTATGACTATAACTATTACAATTACTATTATAATTACTATACTATACTAGACTAGACTATACTATACTCTACTATACTATTACTATACTAATTATTGTAACTGTAAATATAACTGTAGCTATAACCATAATTATGACTATGACTATAACTATGACTATGAGTATGACTATAACTATTACAATTACTATTCTTATTACTATACTATACTAGACTAGACTAGACTATACTATACTATTACTACACTAATTATTGTAACTGTAAATATAACTGTAGCTATAGCCATAACTATGACTATGACTATAACTATGACTATGAGTATGATTATAACTATTACAATTACTATTATTATTACTATACTATACTATACTAGACTAGACTAGACTATACTATACTATTACTACACTAATTATTGTAACTGTAAATATAACTGTACCTATAACCATAATTATGACTATGACTATGACTATAACTATGACTATGAGTATGACTATAACTATTACAATTACTATTATTATTACTATACTATACTATACTATACTATACTAGACTAGACTAGACTATTACTATACTAATTATAGTAACTGTAAATATAACTGTACCTATAAACATAATTATGACTATGACTATGACTATAACTATGACTATGAGTATGACTATAACTATTACAATTACTATTATTATTACTATACTATACTATACTAGACTAGACTATACTATACTATTACTATACTAATTATTGTAACTGTAAATATAACTGTAGCTATAACCATAATTATGACTATGACTATGACTATAACTATGACTATGAGTATGACTATAACTATTACAATTACTATTATTATTACTATACTATACTAGACTAGACTAGACTATACGATTACTATACTAATTATAGTAACTGCAAATATAGCTGTACCTATAACCATAATTATGACTATGACTATGACTATAACTATGACTATGAGTATGACTATAATTATTAAAATTACTATTATTATTACTATACTATACTAGACTAGACTAGACTAGACTATACTATACTATTACTATACTAATTATTGTAACTGTAAATATAACTGTAGATATAACCATAATTATGACTATGACTATGACTATAAATATGACTATGTGTATGACTATAACTATTACAATTACTATTATTCTTACTATACTATACTAGACTAGACTAGACTATACTATTACTATACTAATTATTGTAACTGTAAATATAACTGTACATATAACCATAATTATGACTATGACTATGACTATAACTATGACTATGAGTATGACTATAACTATTACAATTACTATTATTATTACTAAACTATACTAGACTAGACTAGACTAGACTATACTATTACTATACTAATTATTGTAACTGTACATATAACTGTACCTATAACCATAATTATGACTATGACTATAACTATGACTATGAGTATGACTATAACTATTACAATTACTATTATTATTACTATACTATACTATACTAGACTAGACTAGACTATACTATACTATTACTATACTAATTATTGTAACTGTAAATATAACTGTACCTATAACCATAATTATGACTATGACTATGACTATAACTATGACTATGAGTATGACTATAACTATTACAATTACTATTATTATTACTATACTATACTAGACTAGACTAGACTATACTATTTCTATACTAATTATTGTAACTGTAAATATAAATGTACCTATAACCATAATTATAACTATGACTATGACTATAACTATGACTATGATTATGACTATAACTATTACAATTACTATTATTATTACTATACTATACTAGACTAGACTAGACTATACTATTACTATACTAATTATTGTAACTGTAAATATAACTGTACATATAACCATAATTATCACTATGACTATGACTATAACTATGACTATGAGTATGACTATAACTATTACAATTACTATTATTATTACTATATTATACTATACTATACTAGACTAGACTATACTATACTATTACTATACTAATTATTGTAACTGTAAATATAACTGTACCTATAACCATAATTATGACTATGACTATGACTATGACTATAACTATGACTATGAGTATGACTATAACTATTACAATTACTATTATTATTACTATACCATACTATACTAGACTAGACTAGACTAGACTAGACTAGACTAGACTATTACTATACTAATTATTGTAACTGTAAATATAACTGTACCTATAACCATAATTATGACTATGACTATGACTATAACTATGACTATGAGTATGACTATAACTATTACAATTACTATTATTATTACTATACTATACTAGACTAGACTAGACTATACTATTACTATACTAATTATTGTAACTGTAAATATAACTGTAGCTATAACCATAACTAACACTATGACTATAACTATGACTATGAGTATGACTATAACTATTACAATTACTATTATTATTACTATACTATACTATACTATACTAGAATAGACTATACTATTACTATACTAATTATTGTAACTGTAAATATAACTGTAGCTATAACCATAATTATGACTATGACTATGACTATAACTATGACTATGAGTATGACTATAACTATTACAATTACTATTATTATTACTATACTATACTAGACTAGACTAGACTATACTATTACTATACTAATTATTGTAACTGTAAATATAACTGTACCTATAACCATAATTATGCCTATGACTATGACTATAACTAAGACTATGAGTATGACTATAACTATTACAATTACTATTATTATTACTATACCATACTTGACTACACTAGACTATACTATTACTATACTAATTATTGTAACTGTAAATATAACTGTACCTATAACCATAATTATAAATATGACTATGGCTATAACTATGACTATGAGTATGACTATAACTATTACAATTACTATTATTATTACTATACTATACTATACTAGACTAGACTAGACTATACTATACTATTACTATACTAATTATTGTAACTGTAAATATAACTGTAGCAATAACCATAATTATGACTATGACTATGACTATAACTATGACTATGAGTATGACTATAAATATTACAATTACTATTATTATTACTATACTATACTAGACTAGACTAGACTATACTATTACTATACTAATTATTGTAACTGTAAATATAACTGTACCTATAACCATAATTATGACTATGCCTATGACTATAACTACGACTATGAGTATGACTATAACTATTATAATTGATATTATTATTACTATACTATACTACACTAGACTAGACTATACTATTTCTATACTAATTATTGTAAATGTAAATATAACTGTACCTATAACCATAATTATGACTATGACTATGACTATAACTATGACTATGAGTATGACTATAACTATTACAATTACTATTATTATAACTATACTATACTAGACTAGACTAGACTATACTATTACTATACTAATTATTGTAACTGTAAATATAACTGTAGCTATAACCATAATTACGACTATGACTATGACTATTACTATGACTATGAGTATGACTATAACTATTACAATTACTATTTTTATTACTATACTATACTATACTAGACTAGACTATACTATACTATTTCTATACTAATTATTGTAACTGTAAATATAACTGTACCTATAACCATAATTATGACTATGACTATGACTATAACTATGACTATGAGTATGACTATAACTATTAGAATTACTATTATTATTACTATACTATACTAGACTAGACTAGACTAGACTATACTATTACTATACTAATTATTGTAACTGTAAATATAACTGTAGCTATAACCATAACTATGACTATGACTATAACTATGACTATGAGTATGACTATAACTATTACAATTACTATTATAATTACTATACTATACTAGACTAGACTATACTATACTCTACTATACTATTACTATACTAATTATTGTAACTGTAAATATAACTGTAGCTATAACCATAATTATGACTATGACTATAACTATGACTATGAGTATGACTATAACTATTACAATTACTATTCTTATTACTATACTATACTAGACTAGACTAGACTAGACTATACTATACTATTACTACACTAATTATTGTAACTGTAAATATAACTGTAGCTATAGCCATAACTATGACTATGACTATAACTATGACTATGAGTATGATTATAACTATTACAATTACTATTATTATTACTATACTATACTATACTAGACTAGACTAGACTATACTATACTATTACTATACTAATTATTGTAACTGTAAATATAACTGTACCTATAACCATAATTATGACTATGACTATGACTATAACTATGACTATGAGTATGACTATAACTATTACAATTACTATTATTATTACTATACTATACTATACTATACTAGACTAGACTAGACTATTACTATACTAATTATAGTAACTGTAAATATAACTGTACCTATAAACATAATTATGACTATGACTATGACTATAACTATGACTATGAGTATGACTATAACTATTACAATTACTATTATTATTACTATACTATACTATACTAGACTAGACTATACTATACTATTACTATACTAATTATTGTAACTGTAAATATAACTGTAGCTATAACCATAATTATGACTATGACTATGACTATAACTATGACTATGAGTATGACTATAACTATTACAATTACTATTATTATTACTATACTATACTAGACTAGACTAGACTATACGATTACTATACTAATTATTGTAACTGCAAATATAGCTGTACCTATAACCATAATTATGACTATGACTATGACTATAACTATGACTATGAGTATGACTATAATTATTAAAATTACTATTATTATTACTATACTATACTAGACTAGACTAGACTAGACTATACTATACTATTACTATACTAATTATTGTAACTGTAAATATAACTGTAGATATAACCATAATTATGACTATGACTATGACTATAAATATGACTATGTGTATGACTATAACTATTACAATTACTATTATTCTTACTATACTATACTAGACTAGACTAGACTATACTATTACTATACTAATTATTGTAACTGTAAATATAACTGTACATATAACCATAATTATGACTATGACTATGACTATAACTATGACTATGAGTATGACTATAACTATTACAATTACTATTATTATTACTAAACTATACTAGACTAGACTAGACTAGACTATACTATTACTATACTAATTATTGTAACTGTACATATAACTGTACCTATAACCATAATTATGACTATGACTATAACTATGACTATGAGTATGACTATAACTATTACAATTACTATTATTATTACTATACTATACTATACTAGACTAGACTAGACTATACTATACTATTACTATACTAATTATTGTAACTGTAAATATAACTGTACCTATAACCATAATTATGACTATGACTATGACTATAACTATGACTATGAGTATGACTATAACTATTACAATTACTATTATTATTACTATACTATACTAGACTAGACTAGACTATACTATTTCTATACTAATTATTGTAACTGTAAATATAAATGTACCTATAACCATAATTATAACTATGACTATGACTATAACTATGACTATGATTATGACTATAACTATTACAATTACTATTATTATTACTATACTATACTAGACTAGACTAGACTATACTATTACTATACTAATTATTGTAACTGTAAATATAACTGTACATATAACCATAATTATCACTATGACTATGACTATAACTATGACTATGAGTATGACTATAACTATTACAATTACTATTATTATTACTATATTATACTATACTATACTAGACTAGACTATACTATACTATTACTATACTAATTATTGTAACTGTAAATATAACTGTACCTATAACCATAATTATGACTATGACTATGACTATGACTATAACTATGACTATGAGTATGACTATAACTATTACAATTACTATTATTATTACTATACCATACTATACTAGACTAGACTAGACTAGACTAGACTAGACTAGACTATTACTATACTAATTATTGTAACTGTAAATATAACTGTACCTATAACCATAATTATGACTATGACTATGACTATAACTATGACTATGAGTATGACTATAACTATTACAATTACTATTATTATTACTATACTATACTAGACTAGACTAGACTATACTATTACTATACTAATTATTGTAACTGTAAATATAACTGTAGCTATAACCATAACTAACACTATGACTATAACTATGACTATGAGTATGACTATAACTATTACAATTACTATTATTATTACTATACTATACTATACTATACTAGAATAGACTATACTATTACTATACTAATTATTGTAACTGTAAATATAACTGTAGCTATAACCATAATTATGACTATGACTATGACTATAACTATGACTATGAGTATGACTATAACTATTACAATTACTATTATTATTACTATACTATACTAGACTAGACTAGACTATACTATTACTATACTAATTATTGTAACTGTAAATATAACTGTACCTATAACCATAATTATGCCTATGACTATGACTATAACTAAGACTATGAGTATGACTATAACTATTACAATTACTATTATTATTACTATACCATACTTGACTACACTAGACTATACTATTACTATACTAATTATTGTAACTGTAAATATAACTGTACCTATAACCATAATTATAAATATGACTATGACTATAACTATGACTATGAGTATGACTATAACTATTACAATTACTATTATTATTACTATACTATACTATACTAGACTAGACTAGACTATACTATACTATTACTATACTAATTATTGTAACTGTAAATATAACTGTAGCAATAACCATAATTATGACTATGACTATGACTATAACTATGACTATGAGTATGACTATAAATATTACAATTACTATTATTATTACTATACTATACTAGACTAGACTAGACTATACTATTACTATACTAATTATTGTAACTGTAAATATAACTGTACCTATAACCATAATTATGACTATGCCTATGACTATAACTACGACTATGAGTATGACTATAACTATTATAATTGATATTATTATTACTATACTATACTACACTAGACTAGACTATACTATTTCTATACTAATTATTGTAAATGTAAATATAACTGTACCTATAACCATAATTATGACTATGACTATGACTATAACTATGACTATGAGTATGACTATAACTATTACAATTACTATTATTATAACTATACTATACTAGACTAGACTAGACTATACTATTACTATACTAATTATTGTAACTGTAAATATAACTGTAGCTATAACCATAATTACGACTATGACTATGACTATTACTATGACTATGAGTATGACTATAACTATTACAATTACTATTTTTATTACTATACTATACTATACTAGACTAGACTATACTATACTATTTCTATACTAATTATTGTAACTGTAAATATAACTGTACCTATAACCATAATTATGACTATGACTATGACTATAACTATGACTATGAGTATGACTATAACTATTAGAATTACTATTATTATTACTATACTATACTAGACTAGACTAGACTAGACTATACTATTACTATACTAATTATTGTAACTGTAAATATAACTGTAGCTATAACCATAACTATGACTATGACTATAACTATGACTATGAGTATGACTATAACTATTACAATTACTATTATAATTACTATACTATACTAGACTAGACTATACTATACTCTACTATACTATTACTATACTAATTATTGTAACTGTAAATATAACTGTAGCTATAACCATAATTATGACTATGACTATAACTATGACTATGAGTATGACTATAACTATTACAATTACTATTCTTATTACTATACTATACTAGACTAGACTAGACTAGACTATACTATACTATTACTACACTAATTATTGTAACTGTAAATATAACTGTAGCTATAGCCATAACTATGACTATGACTATAACTATGACTATGAGTATGATTATAACTATTACAATTACTATTATTATTACTATACTATACTATACTAGACTAGACTAGACTATACTATACTATTACTATACTAATTATTGTAACTGTAAATATAACTGTACCTATAACCATAATTATGACTATGACTATGACTATAACTATGACTATGAGTATGACTATAACTATTACAATTACTATTATTATTACTATACTATACTATACTATACTATACTAGACTAGACTAGACTATTACTATACTAATTATAGTAACTGTAAATATAACTGTACCTATAAACATAATTATGACTATGACTATGACTATAACTATGACTATGAGTATGACTATAACTATTACAATTACTATTATTATTACTATACTATACTATACTAGACTAGACTATACTATACTATTACTATACTAATTATTGTAACTGTAAATATAACTGTAGCTATAACCATAATTATGACTATGACTATGACTATAACTATGACTATGAGTATGACTATAACTATTACAATTACTATTATTATTACTATACTATACTAGACTAGACTAGACTATACGATTACTATACTAATTATTGTAACTGCAAATATAGCTGTACCTATAACCATAATTATGACTATGACTATGACTATAACTATGACTATGAGTATGACTATAATTATTAAAATTACTATTATTATTACTATACTATACTAGACTAGACTAGACTAGACTATACTATACTATTACTATACTAATTATTGTAACTGTAAATATAACTGTAGATATAACCATAATTATGACTATGACTATGACTATAAATATGACTATGTGTATGACTATAACTATTACAATTACTATTATTCTTACTATACTATACTAGACTAGACTAGACTATACTATTACTATACTAATTATTGTAACTGTAAATATAACTGTACATATAACCATAATTATGACTATGACTATGACTATAACTATGACTATGAGTATGACTATAACTATTACAATTACTATTATTATTACTAAACTATACTAGACTAGACTAGACTATACTATTACTATACTAATTATTGTAACTGTACATATAACTGTACCTATAACCATAATTATGACTATGACTATAACTATGACTATGAGTATGACTATAACTATTACAATTACTATTATTATTAATATACTATACTAGACTAGACTAGACTATACTATTTCTATACTAATTATTGTAAATGTAAATATAACTGTACCTATAACCATAATTATAACTATGACTATGACTATAACTATGACTATGAGTATGACTATAACTATTACAATTACTATTATTATTACTATACTATACTACACTAGACTAGACTATACTATTACTATACTAATTATTGTAACTGTAAATATAACTGTAGCTATAACCATAACTATGACTATGATTATAACTATGACTGTGAGTATGACTATAACTATTACAATTACTATTATTATTACTATACTATACTAGACTAGACTAGACTATACTATACTATACTATACTAGACTGTACTATACTATTACTATACTAATTATTGTAACTGTAAATATAACTGTAGCTATAACCATAATTATGACTATGACTATAACTATGACTATGAGTATGACTATAACTATTACAATTACTATTATTATTACTATACTATACTATACTAGACTAGACTAGACTATACTATACTATTACTATACTAATTATTGTAACTGTAAATATAACTGTACCTATAACCATAATTATGACTACGACTATGACTATAACTATGACTATGAGTATGATTTTAACTATTACAATTACCATTATTATTACTATACTATACTATACTAGACTAGATTATACTATACTATTACTATACTAATTATTGTAACTGTAAATATAACTGTAGCTATAACCATAATTATGACTACGACTATGACCATAACTATGACTATGAGTATGACTATAACTATTACAATTACTATTATTATTACTATACTATACTATACTAGACTAGACTAGACTATACTATACTATTACTATACTAATTATTGTAACTGTAAATATAACTGTACCTATAACCATAATTATGACTATGACTATGACTATAACTATGACTATGAGTATGACTATAACTATTACAATTACTATTATTATTACTATACTATACTAGACTAGACTAGACTATACTATTTCTATACTAATTATTGTAACTGTAAATATAAATGTACCTATAACCATAATTATAACTATGACTATGACTATAACTATGACTATGATTATGACTATAACTATTACAATTACTATTATTATTACTATACTATACTAGACTAGACTAGACTATACTATTACTATACTAATTATTGTAACTGTAAATATAACTGTACATATAACCATAATTATCACTATGACTATGACTATAACTATGACTATGAGTATGACTATAACTATTACAATTACTATTATTATTACTATATTATACTATACTATACTAGACTAGACTATACTATACTATTACTATACTAATTATTGTAACTGTAAATATAACTGTACCTATAACCATAATTATGACTATGACTATAACTATGACTATGAGTATGACTATAACTATTACAATTACTATTATTATTACTATACCATACTATACTAGACTAGACTAGACTAGACTAGACTATTACTATACTAATTATTATAACTGTAAATATAACTGTACCTATAACCATAATTATGACTATGACTATGACTATAACTATGACTATGAGTATGACTATAACTATTACAATTACTATTATTATTACTATACTATACTAGACTAGACTAGACTATACTATTGCTATACTAATTATTGTAACTGTAAATATAACTGTAGCTATAACCATAACTAAGACTATGACTATAACTATGACTATGAGTATGACTATAACTATTACAATTACTATTATTATTACTATACTATACTATACTATACTAGAATAGACTATACTATTACTATACTAATTATTGTAACTGTAAATATAACTGTAGCTATAACCATAATTATGACTATGACTATGACTATAACTATGACTATGAGTATGACTATAACTATTACAATTACTATTATTATTACTATACTATACTAGACTAGACTAGACTATACTATTACTATACTAATTATTGTAACTGTAAATATAACTGTACCTATAACCATAATTATGCCTATGACTATGACTATAACTAAGACTATGAGTATGACTATAACTATTACAATTACTATTATTATTACTATACCATACTTGACTACACTAGACTATACTATTACTATACTAATTATTGTAACTGTAAATATAACTGTACCTATAACCATAATTATAAATATGACTATGACTATAACTATGACTATGAGTATGACTATAACTATTACAATTACTATTATTATTACTATACTACACTATACTAGACTAGACTAGACTATACTATACTATTACTATACTAATTATTGTAACTGTAAATATAACTGTAGCAATAACCATAATTATGACTATGACTATGACTATAACTATGACTATGAGTATGACTATAAATATTACAATTACTATTATTATTACTATACTATACTAGACTAGACTAGACTAGACTATTACTATACTAATTATTGTAACTGTAAATATAACTGTACCTATAACCATAATTATGACTATGCCTATGACTATAACTACGACTATGAGTATGACTATAACTATTATAATTGATATTATTATTACTATACTATACTACACTAGACTAGACTATACTATTTCTATACTAATTATTGTAAATGTAAATATAACTGTACCTATAACCATAATTATGACTATGACTATGACTATAACTATGACTATGAGTATGACTATAACTATTACAATTACTATTATTATTACTATACTATACTAGACTAGACTAGACTATACTATACTATTACTATACTAATTATTGTAACTGTAAATATAACTGTACCTATAACCATAATTATGACTATGACAATGACTATAACTATGACTATGAGTATGACTATAACTATTACAATTACTATTATTATTACTATACTATACTATACTATACTAGACTAGACTAGACTAGACTAGAATATTACTATACTAATTATTGTAACTGTAAATATAACTGTACCTATAACCATAATTATGACTATGACTATAACTATGACTATGAGTATGACTATAACTATTACAATTACTATTATTATTACTATACTATACTAGACTAGACTAGACTATACTATTACTATACTAATTATTGTAACTGTAAATATAACTGCAGCTATAACCATAATTATGACTATGACTATGACTATAACTATGACTATGAGTATGACTATAACTATTACAATTACTATTATTATTACTATACTAAACTAGACTAGACAAGACTATACTATTACTATACTAATTATTGTAACTGTAAATATAACTGTACCTATAACCATAATTATGACTATGACTATGACTATAACTATGACTATGAGTATGACTATAACAATTACAATTACTATTATTATTACTATACTATACTAGACTAGACTAGACTATACTATTACTATACCAATTATTGTAACTGTAATTATAACTGTAGCTATAAAAATAATTATGACTATGACTATAACTATGTCTATGAGTATGACTATAACTATTACAATTACTATTATTATTACTATACTATACTATACTATACTATACTATTACTATACTAATTATTGTATTTGTAAATATAACTGTAGCTATAACCATAACTATGACTATGACTATAACTATGACTATGAGTATGGCTATAACTATTACAATTACTCTTATTATTACTATACTATACTAGACTAGACTAGACTATACTATACTATTACTATACTAATTATTGTAACTGTAAATATAACTGTATCTATAACCATAATTATGACTATGACTATGACTATAACTATGACTATGAGTATGACTATAACTGTTACAATTACTATTATTATTACTATACTATACTATACTAGACTAGACTATACTATACTATTACTATACTAATTATTGTAACTGTAAATATAACTGTACCTATAACCATAATTATGATTATGACTATGACTATAACTATGACTATGAGTATGACTATAACTATTACAATTAATATTATTATTACTATACTATACTATACTAGACTAGACTAGACTAGACTAGAATATTACTATACTAATTATTTTAACTGTAAATATAACTGTACCTATAACCATATTTATGACTATGACTATGACTATAACTATGACTATGAGTATGACTATAACTATTACAATTACTATTATTATTACTATACTATACTAGACTAGACTATACTATACTATTACTATACTAATTAATGTAACTGTAAATATAACTGTAGCTATAACCATAATTATGACTATGGCTATGACTATATCTATGACTATGAGTATGACTATAACTATTACAATTACTATTACTATTACTATACTATACTAGACAAGACTAGACTATACTATTACTATACTAATTATTGTAACTGTAAATATAACTGTACCTATAACCATAATTATGACTATGACTATGACTATAACTATGACTATGAGTATGACTATAACTCTTACAATTATTATTATTACTATACTATACTATACTAGACATACTAGACTAGACTAGAGTATACTATACTATTACTATACTAATTATTGTAACTGTAAATATAACTGTACCTATAACCATAATTATGACTATGACTATGACTATAACTATGACTATGAGTATGACTATAACTATTAGAATTACTATTATTCTTACTATACTATACTTGACTAGACTAGACTATACTATTACTATACTAATTATTGTAACTAAATATAACTGTACCTATAACCATAATTATGACTATGACTATGACTATAACTATGACTATGAGTATGACTATAACTATTACAATTACTGTTATTATTACTATACTATACTAGACTAGACTATACTATACTATTACTATACTAATTATTGTAACTGTAAATATAACTGTAGCTATAACCATAATTATGACTATGACTATGACTATAACTATGACTATGAGTATGACTATAACTATTACAATTACTATTATTATTACTATACTATACTAGACTAGACTATACTATTACTATACTAATTATTGTAACTGTAAATATAACTGTACCTATAACCATAATTATGACTATGCCTATGACTATAACTATGACTATGAGTATGACTATAACTATTACAATTACTATTATTATTACTATACTATACTAGACTAGACTAGACTTGACTATACTATTACTATACTAATTATTGTAACTGTAAATATAACTGTAGCTATAACCATAATTATGACTATGACTATAACTATGACTATGAGTATGACTATAACTCTTACAATTATTATTATTACTATACTAGATTAGACTAGACTAGACTAGACTAGACTATACTATACTATACTATTACTATACTAATTATTGTAACTGTAAATATAACACTACCTATAACCATAATTATGACTATGACTATGACTATAACTATGACTATGGGTAAGACTATAACTATTACAATTACTATTATTATTACTATACTATACTATACTAGACTAGACTAGACTAGACTAGAGTATACTATACTATTACTATACTAATTATTGTAACTGTAAATATAACTGTAGCTATAACCATAATTATGACTATGACTATGACTATATCTATGACTATGAGTATGACTATAACTATTACAATTACTATTATTATTACTATACTATACTAGACTAGACTAGACTATACTATTACTATACTAATTAATGTAACTGTATATATAACTGTACCTATAACCATAATTATGACTATGACTATGACTATAACTATGACTATGAGTATGACTATAACTATTACAATTACTATTATTATTACTATACTATACTATACTATACTAGACTAGACTAGACTAGACTAGACTAGACTAGACTATTACTATACTAATTATTGTAACTGTAAATATAACTGTAGCTATAACCATAATTATGACTATGACTAAGACTATAACTATGACTATGAGTATGACTATAACTATTACAATTACTATTATTATTACTATACTATACTAGACTAGACTAGACTAGACTAGACTAGACTATACTATACTAGACTATACAATACTATTACTATACTAAATATTGTAACTGTAAATATAACTGTAGCTATAACCATAACTATTACTATGAATATAACTATGACTATGAGTATGACTATAACTATTACAATTATTATTATTATTACTATACTATACTAGACTAGACTAGACTATACTATACTATTACTATACTAATTATTGTAACAGTAAATATAACTGTACCTATAACCATAATTATGACTATGACTATGACTATGACTATGAGTATGACTATAACTATTACAATTACTATTATAATTACTATACTATACTATACTATACTAGACTAGACTAGACTAGAATATTACTATACTAATTATTGTAACTGTAAATATAACTGTACCTATAACCATAATTATGACTATGACTATGACTATATCTATGACTATGAGTATGACTATAACTATTATAATTACTATTATTATTACTATACTATACTATACTAGACTAGACTATACTATACTATTACTATACTAATTATTGTAACTGTAAATATAACTGTAGCTATAACCATAATTATGACTATGACTATGACTATAACTATGACTATGAGTATGACTATAACTATTACAATTACTATTATTATTACTATACTAAACTAGACTAGACTAGACTATACTATTACTATACTAATTATTGTAACTGTAAATATAACTGTACCTATGACCATAATTATGACTATGAATATAACTATGACTATGAGTATGACTATAACTATTACAATTACTATTATTATTACTATACTATACTAGACTAGACTAGACTATACTATTACTATACTAATTATTGTAACTGTAATTATAACTGTAGCTATAACCATAATTATGACTATGACTATAACTATGACTATGAGTATGACTATAACTATTACAATTACTATTATTATTACTATACTATACTATACTATACTATTACTATACTAATTATTGTAACTGTAAATATAACTGTAGCTATAACCATAACTATGGCTATGACTGTAACTATGACTATGATTATGACTATAACTATTACAATTACTATTAATATTACTATACTATACTATACTAGACTAGACTAGACTAGACTATACTATACTATTACTATACTAATTATTGTAACTGTAAATATAACTGTAGCTATAACCATAACTATGACTATGACTATAACTATGACTATGAGTATGACTATAACTATTACAATTACTAATATTATTACTATACTATACTAGACTAGACTATACTATACTATACTATACTATTACTATACTAATTATTGTAACTGTAAATATAACTGTAGCTATAACCAAAATTATGACTATGACTATAACTATGACTATGAGTATGACTATAACTATTACAATTACTATTATTATTACTATACTATACTAGACTAGACTAGACTAGACTAGACTAGACTAGACTATACTATACTATACTATACTATACAATACTATTACTATACTAAATTTTGTAACCGTAAATATAACTGTAGCTATAACCATAACTATGACTATGAATATAACTATGACTATGAGTATGACTATAACTATTACAATTACTATTATTATTACTATACTATACTAGACTAGACTAGACTATACTATACTATTACTATACTAATTATTGTAAATGTAAATATAAATGTACCTATAACCATAATTATGACTATGACTATGACTATAACTATGACTATGAGTATGACTAACTATTACAATTACTATTATTATTACTATACTATACTATACTAGACTAGACTAGACTAGACTAGAATATTACTATACTAATTATTGTAACTGTAAATATAACTGTACCTATAACCATAGTTATGACTATGACTATGACTATAACTATGACTATGAGTATGACTATAACTATTACAATTACTATTATTATTACTATACTATACTAGACTAGACTAGACTATACTATTACTATACTAATTATTGTAACTGTAATTATAACTGTAGCTATAACCATAATTATGACTATGACTATAACTATGACTATGAGTATGACTATAACTCTTACAATTATTATTATTACTATACTATACTATACTAGACATACTAGACTAGACTAGAGTATACTATACTATTACTATACTAATTATTGTAACTGTAAATATAACTGTACCTATAACCATAATTATGACTATGCCTATGACTATAACTACGACTATGAGTATGACTATAACTATTATAATTGATATTATTATTACTATACTATACTACACTAGACTAGACTATACTATTTCTATACTAATTATTGTAAATGTAAATATAACTGTACCTATAACCATAATTATGACTATGACTATGACTATAACTATGACTATGAGTATGACTATAACTATTACAATTACTATTATTATTACTATACTATACTAGACTAGACTAGACTATACTATACTATTACTATACTAATTATTGTAACTGTAAATATAACTGTACCTATAACCATAATTATGACTATGACAATGACTATAACTATGACTATGAGTATGACTATAACTATTACAATTACTATTATTATTACTATACTATACTATACTATACTAGACTAGACTAGACTAGACTAGAATATTACTATACTAATTATTGTAACTGTAAATATAACTGTACCTATAACCATAATTATGACTATGACTATAACTATGACTATGAGTATGACTATAACTATTACAATTACTATTATTATTACTATACTATACTAGACTAGACTAGACTATACTATTACTATACTAATTATTGTAACTGTAAATATAACTGCAGCTATAACCATAATTATGACTATGACTATGACTATAACTATGACTATGAGTATGACTATAACTATTACAATTACTATTATTATTACTATACTAAACTAGACTAGACAAGACTATACTATTACTATACTAATTATTGTAACTGTAAATATAACTGTACCTATAACCATAATTATGACTATGACTATGACTATAACTATGACTATGAGTATGACTATAACAATTACAATTACTATTATTATTACTATACTATACTAGACTAGACTAGACTATACTATTACGATACCAATTATTGTAACTGTAATTATAATTGTAGCTATAAAAATAATTATGACTATGACTATAACTATGACTATGAGTATGACTATAACTATTACAATTACTATTATTATTACTATACTATACTATACTATACTATACTATTACTATACTAATTATTGTATTTGTAAATATAACTGTAGCTATAACCATAACTATGACTATGACTATAACTATGACTATAACTATGACTATGAGTATGGCTATAACTATTACAATTACTCTTATTATTACTATACTATACTAGACTAGACTAGACTATACTATACTATTACTATACTAATTATTGTAACTGTAAATATAACTGTACCTATAACCATAATTATGACTATGACTATGACTATAACTATGACTATGAGTATGACTATAACTGTTACAATTACTATTATTATTACTATACTATACTATACTAGACTAGACTATACTATACTATTACTATACTAATTATTGTAACTGTAAATATAACTGTACCTATAACCATAATTATGATTATGACTATGACTATAACTATGACTATGAGTATGACTATAACTATTACAATTAATATTATTATTACTATACTATACTATACTAGACTAGACTAGACTAGACTAGAATATTACTATACTAATTATTGTAACTGTAAATATAACTGTACCTATAACCATATTTATGACTATGACTATGACTATAACTATGACTGAGTATGACTATAACTATTACAATTACTATTATTATTACTATACTATACTAGACTAGACTATACTATACTATTACTATACTAATTAATGTAACTGTAAATATAACTGTAGCTATAACAATAATTATGACTATGGCTATGACTATATCTATGACTATGAGTATGACTATAACTATTACAATTACTATTACTATTACTATACTATACTAGACAAGACTAGACTATACTATTACTATACTAATTATTGTAACTGTAAATATAACTGTACCTATAACCATAATTATGACTATGACTATGACTATAACTATGACTATGAGTATGACTATAACTCTTACAATTATTATTATTACTATACTATACTATACTAGACATACTAGACTAGACTAGAGTATACTATACTATTACTATACTAATTATTGTAACTGTAAATATAACTGTACCTATAACCATAATTATGACTATGACTATGACTATAACTATGACTATGAGTATGACTATAACTATTAGAATTACTATTATTCTTACTATACTATACTTGACTAGACTAGACTATACTATTACTATACTAATTATTGTAACTAAATATAACTGTACTTATAACCATAATTATGACTATGACTATGACTATAACTATGACTATGAGTATGACTATAACTATTACAATTACTGTTATTATTACTATACTATACTAGACTAGACTATACTATACTATTACTATACTAATTATTGTAACTGTAAATATAACTGTACCTATAACCATAATTATGACTATGACTATGACTATAACTATGACTATGAGTATGACTATAACTATTACAATTACTATTATTATTACTATACTATACTAGACTAGACTATACTATTACTATACTAATTATTGTAACTGTAAATATAACTGTACATATAACCATAATTATGACTATGCCTATGACTATAACTATGACCATGAGTATGACTATAACTATTACAATTACTATTATTATTACTATACTATACTAGACTAGACTAGACTTGACTATACTATTACTATACTAATTATTGTAACTGTAAATATAACTGTAGCTATAACCATAATTATGACTATGACTTTAACTATGACTATGAGTATGACTATAACTCTTACAATTATTATTATTACTATACTATACTATACTAGACATACTAGACTAGACTAGAGTATACTATACTATTACTATACTAATTATTGTAACTGTAAATATAACACTACCTATAACCATAATTATGACTATGACTATGACTATAACTATGACTATGAGTAAGACTATAACTATTACAATTACTATTATTATTACTATACTATACTATACTAGACTAGACTAGACTAGAGTATACTATACTATTACTATACTAATTATTGTAACTGTAAATATAACTGTAGCTATAACCATAATTAAGACTATGACTATGACTATATCTATGACTATGAGTATGACTATAACTATTACAATTACTATTATTATTACTATACTATACTAGACTAGACTAGACTATACTATTACTATACTAATTAATGTAACTGTATATATAACTGTACCTATAACCATAATTATGACTATGACTATGACTATAACTATGACTATGAGTATGACTATAACTATTACAATTACTATTATTATTACTATACTATACTATACTAGACTAGACTAGACTAGACTAGACTAGACTATTACTATACTAATTATTGTAACTGTAAATATAACTGTAGCTATAACCATAATTATGACTATGACTAAGACTATAACTATGACTATGAGTATGACTATAACTATTACAATTACTATTATTATTACTATACTATACTAGACTAGACTAGACTAGACTAGACTAGACTATACTATACTAGACTATACAATACTATTACTATACTAAATATTGTAACTGTAAATATAACTGTAGCTATAACCATAACTATGACTATGAATATAACTATGACTATGAGTATGACTATAACTATTACAATTATTATTATTATTACTATACTATACTAGACTAGACTAGACTATACTATACTATTACTATACTAATTATTGTAACTGTAAATATAACTGTACCTATAACCATAATTATGACTATGACTATGACTATGACTATGACTATGAGTATGACTATAACTATTACAATTACTATTATAATTACTATACTATACTATACTATACTAGACTAGACTAGACTAGAATATTACTATACTAATTATTGTAACTGTAAATATAACTGTACCTATAACCATAATTATGACTATGACTATGACTATATCTATGACTATGAGTATGACTATAACTATTATAATTACTATTATTATTACTATACTATACTATACTAGACTAACTATACTATACTATTACTATACTAATTATTGTAACTGTAAATATAACTGTAGCTATAACCATAATTATGACTATGACTATGACTATAACTATGACTATGAGTATGACTATAACTATTACAATTACTATTATTATTACTATACTGAACTAGACTAGACTAGACTATACTATTACTATACTAATTATTGTAACTGTAAATATAACTGTACCTATGACCATACTTATGACTATGAATATAACTATGACTATGAGTATGACTATAACTATTACAATTACTATTATTATTACTATACTATACTAGACTAGACTAGACTATACTATTACTATACTAATTATTGTAACTGTAATTATAACTGTAGCTATAACCATAATTATGACTATGACTATAACTATGACTATGAGTATGACTATAACTATTACAATTACTATTATTATTACTATACTATACTATACTATTACTATACTAATTATTGTAACTGTAAATATAACTGTAGCTATAACCATAACTATGGCTATGACTGTAACTATGACTATGATTATGACTATAACTATTACAATTACTATTAATATTACTATACTATACTATACTAGACTAGACTAGACTAGACTATACAATACTATTACTATACTAATTATTGTAACTGTAAATATAACTGTAGCTATAACCATAACTATGACTATGACTATAACTATGACTATGAGTATGACTATAACTATTACAATTACTAATATTATTACTATACTATACTAGACTAGACTATACTATACTATACTATACTATTACTATACTAATTATTGTAACTGTAAATATAACTGTAGCTATAACCATAATTATGAATATGACTATAACTATGACTATGAGTATGACTATAACTATTACAATTACTATTATTATTACTATACTATACTAGACTAGACTAGACTAGACTAGACTAGACTAGACTAGACTAGACTATACTATACTATACTATACAATACTATTACTATACTAAATTTTGTAACCGTAAATATAACTGTAGCTATAACCATAACTATGACTATGAATATAACTATGACTATGAGTATGACTATAACTATTACAATTACTATTATTATTACTATACTATACTAGACTAGACTAGACTATACTATACTATTACTATACTAATTATTGTAAATGTAAATATAAATGTACCTATAACCATAATTATGACTATGACTATGACTATAACTATGACTATGAGTATGACTGTAACTATTACAATTACTATTATTATTACTATACTATACTATACTAGACTAGACTAGACTAGACTAGAATATTACTATACTAATTATTGTAACTGTAAATATAACTGTACCTATAACCATAGTTATGACTATGACTATAACTATGACTATGAGTATGACTATAACTATTACAATTACTATTATTATTACTATACTATACTAGACTAGACTAGACTATACTATTACTATACTAATTATTGTAACTGTAATTATAACTGTAGCTATAACCATAATTATGACTATGACTATAACTATGACTATGAGTATGACTATAACTCTTACAATTATTATTATTACTATACTATACTATACTAGACATACTAGACTTGACTAGAGTATACTATACTATTACTATACTAATTATTGTAACTGTAAATATAACTGTACCTATAACCATAATTATGACTATGGCTATGACTATAACTATGACTATGAGTATGACTATAACTATTACAATTACTATTATTCTTACTATACTATACAAGACTAGACTAGACTATACTATTACTATACTAATTATTGTAACTAAATATAAATGTACCTATAACCATAATTATGACTATGGCTATGACTATAACTATGATTATGAGTATGACTATAACTATTACAATTACTATTATTATTGCTATACTATACTAGACTAGGCTATACTATACTATTACTATACTAATTATTGTAACTGTAAATATAACTGTAGCTATAACCATAATTACGACTATGACTATGACTATAACTATGACTATGAGTATGACTATAACTATTACAATTACTATTATTATTACTATACTATACTAGACTAGACTATACTATTACTATACTAATTATTGTAACTGTAAATATAACTGTACCTATAACCATAATTATGACCATGCCTATGACTATAACTATGACTATGAGTATGACTATAACTATTACAATTACTATTATTATTACTATACAATACTAGACTAGACTAGACTATACTATTTCTATACTAATTATTGTAACTGTAAATATAACTGTTCCTATAACCATAATTATGACTATGACTATGACTGTAACTATGACTATGAGTATGACTATAACTATTACAATTACTATTATTATTACTATACTATACTAGACTAGACTAGACTTGACTATACTATTTCTATACTAATTATTGTAACTGTAAATATAACTGTTGCTATAACCATAACTATGACTATGACTATAACTATGACTATGAGTATGACTATTACTATTACAATTACTATTATTATTACTATACTATAGTAGACTATACTATACTATACTATACTATACTATTACTATACTAATTATTGTAACTGTAAATATAACTGTAGCTATAACCATAATTATGACTATGACTATGACTAAAACTATGACTATGAGTATGACTATAACCATTACAATTACTATTATTATTACTATACTATACTAGACTAGACTAGACTATACTATACTATACTATACTATTACTTTACTAATTATTGTAACTGTAAATATAACTGTAGCTATAACCATAATTATGACTATGACTAAGACTATAACTATGACTATGAGTATGACTATAACTATTACAATTACTATTATTATTACTATACTATACTAGACTAGACTAGACTAGACTAGACTATACTAGAATATACAATACTATTACTAGACTAAATATTGTAACTGTAAATGTAACTGTAGCTATAACCATAACTATGACTATGAATATAACTATGACTATGAGTATGACTATAACTATTACAATTATTATTATTATTACTATACTATACTAGACTAGACTAGACTATACTATACTATTACTATACTAATTATTGTAACTGTAAATATAACTGTACCTATAACCATAATTATGACTATGACTATGAGTATGACTATAACTATTACAATTACTATTATAATTACTATACTATACTATACTATACTAGACTAGACTAGACTAGAATATTACTATACTAATTATTGTAACTGTAAATATAACTGTACCTATAACCATAATTATGACTATGACTATGACTATATCTATGACTATGAGTATGACTATAACTATTATAATTACTATTATTATTACTATACTATACTAGACTAGACTATACTATACTATTACTATACTAATTATTGTAACTGTAAATATAACTGTAGCTATAACCATAATTATGACTATGACTATGACTAAAACTATGACTATGAGTATGACTATAACTATTACAATTACTATTATTATTACTATACTAAACTAGACTAGACTAGACAATACTATTACTATACTAATTATTGTAACTGTAAATATAACTGTACCTATAACCATAATTATGACTATGACTATAACTATGACTATGAGTATGACTATAACTATTACAATTACTATTATTATTACTATACTATACTAGACTAGACTAGACTATACTATTACTATACTAATTATTGTAACTCTAATTATAACTGTAGCTATAACCATAATTATGACTATGACTATAAGTATTACTATGAGTATGACTATAACTATTACAATTACTATTATTATTACTATACTATACTATACTATACTATACTATACTATACTATTACTATACTAATTATTGTAACTGTAAATATAACTGTAGCTATAACCATAACTATGACTATGACTATAACTATGACTATGATTATGACTATAACTATTACAATTACTATAATTATTACTATACTGTACTATACTAGACTAGACTAGACTATACTATACTATTACTATACTAATTATTGTAACTGTAAATATAACTGTAGCTATAACCATAACTATGACTATGACTATAACTATGACTATGAGTATGACTATAAATAATACAATTACTATTATTATTACTATACTATACTAGACTAGACTATACTATAATATACTAATTATTGTAACTGTAAATATAACTGTACCTATAACCATAATTATGACTATGACTATAACTATGACTATGAGTATGACTATAACTCTTACAATTACTATTATTATTACTATACTATACTATACTAGACTAGACTAGACTAGAGTATACTATACTATTACTATACTAATTATTGTTACTGTAGATATAACTGTACCTACAAAAATAATTATGACTATGACTATAACTATAACAATGACTATGAGTATGACTATAACTATTACAATTACTATTATTAATACTATACTATACTATACTAGACTAGACTATACTATTACTATACTAATTATTGTAACTGTAATTATAACTGTACCTATAACCATAATTATGACTATGACTATGACTATAACTATGACTATGAGTATGACTATAACTATTACAATTACTATTATTATTACTCTACTATACTATACTAGACTAGACTAGACTAGGCTATACTATTACTATACTAATTATTGTCACTGTAAATATAACTGTACCTATAACCATAATTATGACTGTGACTATGACTATAACTATGACTATGAGTATGACTATAACTATTAAATTACTATTATTATTACTATACTATACTAGACTAGATTATACTATTACTATACTAATTATTGTAACTGTAAATATAACTGTACCTATAACCATAATTATGACTATGACTATAACTATGACTATGAGTATGACTATAACTCTTACAATTACTATTATTATTACTATACTATACTATACTAGACTAGACTAGACTAGAGTATACTAAACTATTACTATACTAATTATTGTAACTGTAAATGTAACTGTACCTATAACCATAATTATGACTATGACTATGACTATAACTATGACTATGAGTATGACTATAACTATTACAATTACTATTATTCTTACTATACTATACTAGACTAGACTAGACTATACTATTACTATACTAATTATTGTAACTGTAAATATATCTGTACCTATAACCAAAATTATGACTATGACTATGACTATAACTATGACTATGACTAAGACTATAACTATTACAATTACTATTATTATTACTATACTATACTATACTAGACTAGACTAGACTATACTATACTATTACTATACTAATTATTGTAACTGTAAATATAACTGTAGCTATAACCATAATTATGACTATGACTATGACTATAACTATGACTATGAGTATGACTATAACTCTTACAATTATTATTATTACTATACTATACTATACTAGACATACTAGACTAGACTAGAGTATACTATACTATTACTATACTAATTATTGTAACTGTAAATATAACTGAACCTATAACCATAATTATGACTATGACTATGACTATAACTATGACTATGAGTATGACTATAACTATTACAATTGCTATTATTCTTACTATACTATACTAGACTAGATTAGACTATACTATTACTATGCTAATTATTGTAACTAAATATAACTGTACCTATAACCATAATTATGACTATGGCTATGACTATAACTATGACTATGAGTATGACTATAACTATTACAATTACTATTATTATTACTATACTATACTAGACTATACTATACTATACTATTACTATACTAATTATTGTAACTGTAAATATAACTGTAGCTATAACCATAATTATGACTATGACTATGACTATAACTATGACTATGAGTATGACTATAACTATTACAATTACTATTATTATTACTATACTATACTAGACTAGACTATACTATTACTATACTAATTATTCTAACTGTAAATATAACTGTACCTATAACCATAATTATGACTATGCCTATGACTATAACTATGACTATGAGTATGACTATAACTATTACAATTACTATTATTATTACTATACTATACTAGACTCGACTAGACTATACTATTTCTATACTAATTTTTGTAACTGTAAATATAACTGTTCCTATAACCATAATTATGACTATGACTATGATTATAACTATGACTATGAGTATGACTATAACTATTACAATTACTATTATTATTACTATACTATACTAGACTAGACTAGACTTGACTATACTATTACTATACTAATTATTGTAACTGTAAATATAACTGTAGCTATAACCATAACTATGACTATGACTATGACTATAACTATGACCATGAGTATAACTATTACTATTACAATTACTATTATTATTACTATACTATAGTAGACTATACTATACTATACTATACTATACTATACTATTACTATACTAATTATTGTAACTGTAAATATAACTGTAGCTATAACCATAATTATGACTATGACTATGACTATAACTATGACTATGAGTATGACTATAACCATTACAATTACTATTATTATTACTATACTATACTAGATTAGACTAGACTAGACTAGACTAGACTATACTTTACTATACTATACTACACTATACTATACTATTACTATACTAATTATTGTAACTGTAAATATAACTGTAGCTATAACCATAATTATGACTATGACTATGACTATAACTATGACTATGAGTATGACTATAACTATTACAATTACTATTATTATTACTATACTATACTAGACTAGACTATACTATTACTATACTAATTATTGTAACTGTAAATATAACTGTACCTATAAACATAATTATGACTATGACTATGACTATAACTATGACTATGAGTATGACTATAACTATTACAATTACTATTATTATTACTATACTATACTATACTAGACTAGACTAGACTAAGGTACACTATACTATTACTATACTAATTATTGTAACTGTAAATATAACTGTAACTATAACCATAATTATGACTATGACTATGATTATAACTATGACTATGAGTATGACTATAACTATTACAATTACTATTATTATTACTATACTATACTATACTAGACTAGACTATACTATACTATTACTATACTAATTATTGTAACTGTAAATATAACTGTAGCTATAACCATAATTATGACTATGACTATGACTATAACTATGACTATGAGTATGACTGTATCTATTACAATTACTATTATTATTACTATACTATACTAGACTAGACTAGACTATACTATTACTATACTAATTAATGTAACTGTAAATATAACTGTACCTATAACCATAATTATGACTATGCCTATGACTATAACTGCGACTATGAGTATGACTATAACTATTATAATTACTATTATTATTTCTACACTATACTAGACTAGACTAGACTATACTATTTCTATACTAATTATTGTAACTGTAAATATAACTGTACCTATAACCATAATTATGACTATGACTATGACTATAACTATGACTATGAGTATGACTATAACTATTACAATTACTATTATTATTACTATACTATACTAAACTAGACTAGACTATACTATTACTATACTCATTATTGTAACTGTAAATATAACTGTAGCTATAACCATAACTATGACTATGACTATAACTACGACTATGAGTATGACTATAACTATTACAATTACTATTATTATTACTATACTATACTAGACTAGACTATACTATACTATACTATACTATACTATACTATTACTATACTAATTATTGTAACTGTAAATATAACTGTAGCTATAACCATAATTATGACTATGACTAAGACTATAACTATGACTATGAGTATGACTATAACTATTACAATTACTATTATTATTACTATACTATACTAGACTAGACTAAACTAGACTAGACTAGACTAGACTATACTATACTATACTATACTAGACTATACAATACTATTACTATACTAAATATTGTAACTGTAAATATAACTGTAGCTATAACCATAACTATGACTATGAATATAACTATGACTATGAGTATGACTATAACTATTACAATTACTATTATTATTACTATACTATACTAGACTAGACTAGACTATACTATACTATTACTATACTAATTATTGTAACTGTAAATATAACTGTACCTATAACCATAATTATGACTATGACTATGACTATAACTATGACTATGAGTATGACTATAACTATTACAATTACTATTATAATTACTATACTATACTATACTATACTAGACTAGACTAGACTAGAATATTACTATACTAATTATTGTAACTGTAAATATAAATGTACCTATAATCATAATTATGACTATGACTATGACTATATCTATGACTATGAGTATGACTATAACTATTATAATTACTATTATTATTACTATACTATACTATACTAGACTAGACTATACTATACTATTACTATACTAATTATTGTAACTGTAAATATAACTGTAGCTATAACCATAATTATGACTATGACTATGACTACAACTATGACTATGAGTATGACTATAACTATTACAATTACTATTATTATTACTATACTAAACTAGACTAGACTAGACTATACTATTACTAAACTAATTATTGTAACTGTAAATATAACTGTACCTATAACCATAATTATGACTATGACTATGACTATAACTATGACTATGAGTATGACTATAACTATTACAATTACTATTATTATTACTATACTATACTAGACTAGACTAGACTATACTATTACTATAATAATTATTGTAACTGTAATTATAACTGTAGCTATAACCATAATTATGACTATGACTATAACTATGACTATGAGTATGACTATAACTATTACAATTACTATTATTATTACTATACTATACTATACTATACTATACTATTACTATACTAATTATTGTAACTGTAAACATAACTGTAGCTATAACCATAACTATGACTATGACTATAACTATGACTATGATTATGACTATAACTATTACAATTACTATTATTATTACTATACTATACTATACTAGACTAGACTAGACTAGACTATACTATACTATACTATTACTATACTAATTATTGTAACTGTAAATATAACTGTAGCTATAACCATAACTATGACTATGACTATAACTATGACTATGAGTATGACTATAACTATTACAATTACTATTATTATTACTATACTATACTAGACTAGACTATACTATACTATACTATACTATACTATTACTATACTAATTATTGTAACTGTAAATATAACTGTAGCTATAACCATAATTATGACTATGACTATGACTATAACTATGACTATGAGTATGACTATAACTATTACAATTACTATTATTATTACTATACTATACTAGACTAGACTAGACTAGACTAGACTTGACTAGACTATACTATACTATACTATACTAGACTATACAATACTATTACTATACTAAATATTGTAACCGTAAATATAACTGTAGCTATAACCATAACTATGACTATGAATATAACTATGACTATGAGTATGACTATAACTATTACAATTACTATTATTATTACTATACTATACTAGACTAGACTAGACTATACTATACTATTACTATACTAATTATTGTAACTGTAAATATAACTGTACCTATAACCATAATTATGACCATGACTATGACTATAACTATGACTATGAGTATGACTATACCTATTACAATTACTATTATTATTACTATACTATACTATACTAGACTAGACTAGACTAGACTAGAATATTACTATACTAATTATTGTAACTGTAAATATATCTGTACCTATAACCATAATTATGACTATGACTATGACTATATCTATGACTATGAGTATGACTATAACTATTATAATTACTATTATTATTACTATACTATACTATACTAGACTAGACTATACTATACTATTACTATACTAATTATTGTAACTGTAAATATAACTGTAGCTATAACCATAATTATGACTATGACTATGACTATATCTATGACTATGAGTATGACTATAACTATTACAATTACTATTATTATTACTACACTAAACTAGACTAGACTAGACTATACTATTACTATACTAATTAATGTAACTGTAAATATAACTGTACCTATAACCATAATTATGATTATGACTATGACTATAACTATGACTATGAGTATGACTATAACTATTACAATTACTATTATTATTACTATACTATACTAGACTAGACTAGACTATACTATTACTATACTAATTATTGTAACTGTAATTATAACTGTAGCTATAATCATAATTATGACTATGACTATAACTATGACTATGAGTATGACTATAACTATTACAATTACTATTATTATTACTATACTATACTATACTATACTATACTATACTATACTATACTATTACTATACTAATTATTGTAACTGTAAATATAACTG
This sequence comes from Periplaneta americana, assembly GCF_040183065.1. Taxonomy (NCBI): domain Eukaryota; kingdom Metazoa; phylum Arthropoda; class Insecta; order Blattodea; family Blattidae; genus Periplaneta; species Periplaneta americana. The sequence goes on along the minus strand of NC_091131.1, from coordinate 158,436,385 downwards.
TAGCTATAACCATAACTATGACTATGACTATAACTATGACCATGATTATGACTATAACTATTACAATTACCATTATTATTACTATACTATACTATACTAGACTAGACTAGACTATACTATACTATTACTATACTAATTATTGTAACTGTAGATATAACTGTACCTATAAAAATAAATATGACTATGACTATGACTATAACTATGACTATGAGTATGACTATAACTATTACAATTACTATTATTATTACTATACTATACTATACTAGAATAGACTATACTATTACTATACTAATTATTGTAACTGTAATTATAACTGTAATTATAACCATAATTATGACTATGACTATGACTATAACTATGACTATGAGTATGACTATAACTATTACAATTACTGTTATTATTACTATACTATACTATACTATACTAGACTAGACTAGACTATACTATTACTATACTAATTATTGTCACTGTAAATATAACTGTACCTATAACCATAATTATGACTATGACTATGACTATAACTATGACTATGAGTATGACTATAACTATTACAATTACTATTATTATTACTATATTATACTAGACTAGACTAGACTATACTATTACTATACTAATTATTGTAACTGTAAATATAACTGTACCTATGACCATAATTATGACTATGACTATAACTATGACTATGAGTATGACTATAACTCTTACAATTACTATTATTATTACTATACTATACTATACTAGACTAGACTAGACTAGAGTATACTATACTATTACTATACTAATTATTGTAACTGTAAATATAACTGTACCTATAACCATAATTATGACTATGACTATGACTATAACTATGACTATGAGTATGACTATAACTATTACAATTACTATTATTCTTACTATACTATACTAGACTAGACTAGACTATACTATTAGTATACTAATTATTGTAACTGTAAATATAACTGTACCTATAACCGTAATTATAACTATGACTATGACTATAACTATGACTATGAGTATGTCTATAACTATTACAATTACTATTATTATTACTATACTATACTATACTATACTAGACTAGACTAGACTATACTATTATTATACTAATTATTGTCACTGTAAATATAACTGTACCTATAACCATAATTATGACTATGACTATGACTATAACTATAACTATGAGTATGACTATAACTATTACAATTACTATTATTATTACTATATTATACTAGACTAGACTAGACTATACTATTACTATACTAATTATTGTAACTGTAAATATAACTGTACCTATAACCATAATTATGACTATGACTATAACTATGACTATGAGTATGACTATAACTCTTACAATTACTATTATTATTACTATACTATACTATACTAGACTAGACTAGACTAGAGTATACTATACTATTACTATACTAATTATTGTAACTGTAAATATAACTGTACCTATAACCATAATTATGACTATGACTATGACTATAACTATGACTATGAGTATGACTATAACTATTACAATTACTATTATTCTTACTATACTATACTAGACTAGACTAGACTATACTATTAGTATGCTAATTATTGTAACTGTAAATATAACTGTACCTATAACCATAATTTTGACTATGACTATGACTATAACTATGACTATGACTATGACTATAACTATTACAATTACTATTATTATTACTATACTATACTATACTAGACTAGACTAGACTATAATATACTATTACTATACTAATTATTGTAAGTGTAAATATAACTGTAGCTATAACCATAATTATGACTATGACTATGACTATGAGTATGACTATAACTATTACAATTACTATTATTATTACTATACTACACTAGACTAGACTATACTATTACTATACTAATTATTGTAACTGTAAATATATATCTGTACCTATAACCATAATTATGACTATGCCTATGACTATAACTATGACTATGAGTATGACTATAACTATTACAATTACTATTATTATTACTATACTATACTAGACTAGACTAGACTATACTATTTCTATACTAATTATTGTAACTGTAAATATAACTGTACCTATAACCGTAATTATAACTATGACTATGACTATAACTATGACTATGAGTATGTCTATAACTATTACAATTACTATTATTATTACTACACTATACTAGACTAGACTATACTATACTATTACTATACTAATTATTGTAACTGTAAATATAACTGTACCTATATCCATAATTATGACTATGACTATAACTATGACTATGAGAATGACTATAACTATTACAATTACTATTATTATTACTATACTATACTATACTAGACTAGACTATACTATACTATTACTATACTAATTATTGTAACTGTAAATATAAATGTAGCTATAAACATAATTATGACTATGACTATGACTATAACTATGACAATGAGCATGACTATAAATATTACAATTACTATTATTATTACTATACTATACTAGACTAGACTAGACTATACTAATACTATACTAATTATTGTAACTGTAAATATAACTGTAACTATAACCATAATTATGACTATGACTATGACTATAACTATGACTATGGGTATGACTATAACTATTACAATTACTATTATTATTACTATACTATACTATACTAGACTAGACTAGACTATACTATTACTATACTAATTATTGTAACTGTAAATATAACTGTACCTATAACCATAATTATGACTATGACTATGACTATAACTATGAGTATGAGTATGACTATAACTATTACAATTAATATTATTATTACTATACTATACTATACTAGACTAGACTAGACTAGACTATACTATACTATTACTATACTAATTATTGTAACTGTAAATATAACTGTAGCTATAACCATGACTATGACTATAACTATGACTATGAGTATGACTATAACTATTACAATTACTAATATTATTACTATACTATACTAGACTATACTATACTATACTATACTATACTATACTATACTATACTATACTATACTATTACTATACTAATTATTGTAACTGTAAATATAACTGTAGCTATAACCATAATTATGACTATGACTATGACTATAACTATGACTATGAGTATGACTATAACTATTACAATTACTATTATTATTACTATACTATACTAGACTAGACTAGACTAGACTATACTATACTATACTATACTATACTATACTATTACTATACTAATTATTGTAACTGTAAATATAACTGTAGCTATAACCATGACTATGACTATGACTATAACTATGACTATGAGTATGACTATAACTATTACAATTACTATTATTATTACTATACTATAATAGACTAGACTATACTATACTATACTATACTACACTATACTATACTATTACTATACTAATTATTGTAACTGTAAATAAAACTGTAGCTATAACCATAATTATGACTATGACTATGACTATAACTATGACTATGAGTATGACTATAACTATTACAACTACTATTATTATTACTATACTATACTAGACTAGACTAGACTATACAAGACTATACTATACTATACTATACTATTACTATACTAATTATTGTAACTGTAAATATAACTGTAGCTATAACCATAATTATGACTATAACTATGACTATCAGTATGACTATAACTATTACAATTACTATTATTATTACTAAACTATACTATACTATACTATACTATTACTATACTAATTATTGTAACTGTAAATATAACTGTAGCTATAACCATAACTATGACTATGACTATAACTATGACTATGAGTATGACTATAACTATTACAATTACTATTATTATTACTATACTATACTATACTATACTAGACTAGACTAGACTATACTATACTATTACAATACTAATTATTGTATCTGTAAATATAACTGTACCTATAACCATAATTATGACTATGACTATGACTATAACTGTAACTATGAGTATGACTATAACTATTACAATTACTATTATTATTACTATACTATACTATACTAGACTAGACTATACTATTACTATACTAATTACTGTAACTGTAAATATAACTGTAGCTATAACCATAACTATGACTATGACTATAACTATGACTATGAGTATTACTATAACTATTACAATTACTATTATTATTACTATACTATACTAGACTAGACTAGACTAGACTAGACTAGACTATACTATACTATACTATACTATTACTATACTAATTATTGTAACTGTAAATATAACTGTAGCTATAACCATAATTATGACTATGACTATAACTATGACTATGAGTATGACTATAACTATTACAATTACTATTATTATTACTATACTATACTAGACTAGACTATACTATACTATACTATACTATACTATACTATACTATACTATTACTATACTAATTATTGTAACTGTAAATATAACTGTAGCTATAACCATAACTATGACTATGACTATAACTATGACTATGAGTATGACTATAACTATTACAATTACAATTATTATTACTATTCTATACTATACTAGACTAGACTAGACTATACTATGCTATACTATTACTATACTAATTATTGTAACTGTAAATATAACTGTAGCTATAACCATAACTATGACTATGACTATAACTATGACTATGAGTATGACTATAACTATTACAATTACTATTATTATTACTATACTATACTATACTATACTATACTAGACTAGACTATACTATACTATTACTATACTAATTATTGTAACTGTAAATATAACTGTACCTATAACCATAATTATGACTATGACTATAACTATGACTATGAGTATGACTATATCTATTACAATTACTATTATTATTACTATACTATACTAGACTAGACTAGACTATACTATACTATACTATACTATACTATACTATACTAATACTATATTATACTATACTATAATATAGCCTACTGTATGCTGTACTAACCACACAGTACACTAGGCCTATACTATATACTATACACTATACACTATAGGCTACTACACTATACTATACTATACTATTACTATACTAATTATTGTAACTGTAAATATAACTGTAGCTATAACCATAACTATGACTATGACTATAACTATGACTATGAGTATGACTATAACTATAACTATTACAATTACAATTACTATTATTATTACTATACTATACTATACTATACTATACTATACTATACTATACTATACTATACTATATTATACTATTCTATACTATACTATAAAGTGTTGTTGCTTTATATTGGTTTTTACAATGAAACGTCTCAGGAATTTAAGAATGGTTCAGACAAATATGCCCTAAGTATTTATCCCTGTATTCACTAGATTTAATTTGAAATCTTTCATTTAGTATACATAAAGCACACTACGTACATTAAAAGTGGTAACTCACAGCATATCCTCCGAGTTACGTAACACATTTAAGTACATAATCTGTGATTCATTAAATTGATTCGTAATATATACTAACACAATCAGTATACTTGAATAATGTTTCATGTGTATACAGTAGACACATTGTAGTTTAGTAAGTCTTAATGTGACAATACGACTAGTATTCGCATTTGATTGAAAGTTATTCATGTATATATGTTGTTTTTTGAGTAGTAGGATATGATTACTTAATTCAATTTAATTTGTACATAAACATGCATTAAAGTTAAATCATATGATTGAACAGCAGTCTCTTTGAATTTAATAATTCACTTATAGGAATTTTAAATAAATGAAGTAAAAATTCAAATAAACGAATACACTACAACCACACAGCGCATACAAACTCTAATGTAACACGTGCAATAACTTCTACATAGGACAGACAGACAGATCATTTCAAACACGTTACAAAGAACACATCACAGCCTTAACAAAATTACAAAACACCTCCACATATACAGAACACACCGCAAATACCAACCACACCTAAAAAGACATCAACACAGACATGGAAATACTGCACATCCAACCAAAAAGCCAGAAACTCAACACACTAGAACAATATGAAATATACAGAAACACTAAAACACACCCCAACGATATTCTCAACACACAACTCTAATTCAAAACACATACACTCTTTGACTCTACACTACGAACGCACCCTCACAGGAAACAAGAAGCGCCAAGACCAACAACGACCAGTTCTGAAGATGACCCAAAATAGGTCGAAATATGTTAACAAGGTACGTTAAAATTCAACACAAGACAATTCTTATCATGCATATTCCGAAGTAATAATTCAAGTTAAAAGATCTAAATGGGGAATTTTACTATTTCTGAAAAAAATAACCGATTCCTTTTTTGTCTTAACAGCCATTATAAGAGGGTTAAATCAAACTATGGGTTGCCAAGTGTCATGGCGGACGAGCGCAATCTACAACGTCATTCAGAATTATACACGTATGCATTGCAGAAAACACTACACAATTTAGCGATGAGAGAAAGCCTGCAATCATGTATTTGAAAAGCCAACAAGTTGTAACTATGAAATAGTGGACGTAATTAATAGACACAACACCAGAGTCACATTGTTACGATGCCTCCAGCACAGTAAAAATCGTGCGGTACAGCAAGTGTTCACCTAACACATTAACACCCGGGATCGATTCCCGTATAGAAGTAATTCTTTGGAAAATGTATGAGAGAATTGCAAATGATCGTAAAATTAGAAATTTAAACATCCAATGTCAGGACAGGGAATGGACAGACAAGACGGAGAGTGGACTGAGAGGGCATAGTGTGGACTGAGAGGAGATAGAGTGCACTGAAAGGACATAGAGTGGACTGAGAGGAGATAGTGTGGACTGAGAGGACATAGAGTGGACTGAGAGGACACAGAGTGTACTAACAGGACATAGAGTGGACGGAGAGGAGATAGAGTGGACTGAGAAGAGATAGAGTGGACTCAAAGGAGATAGAGTGGACTAAGAGGAGAGAGTCGACTGAGAGGACATAGAGTGGACTGAGAGGAGATAGAGTGGACTGAGAGGAGATAGAGTGGACTGAGAGGAGAGAGTGGACTGAGAGGACATAGAGTGGACGGAGAGGAGAGAGCGGACTGAGAGGACATAGAGTGGACTGAGAGGAGATAGAGTGGCCTGAGAGGAGATAGAGTGGACTAAGAGGAGATAGAGTGGACTGAGAGGAGAAAGACTGGACCGAGAGGAGCTAGAGTGGACCGAGAGGAGATAGAATGGATCGAGAAGATATAGAGTGGACCGAGAGGAGATACAGTGGACTGAGAGGAGATAGAGTGGCCTGAGAAGAGACAGAGTGGACTGAGAGGAGAGAGAGTGGACCGAGAGGAGACCGAGAGGACTGAGAAGAGATAGTGTGGACTGAGAGGACACAGAGTAGACTGAGAGGAGATAGAGTGGACTGAGAGGACATAGAGTGTACTGACAGGACATAGAGTGGACTGAGAAGATATAGAGTGGACTGAGAGGAGATAGAGTGGACTGAGAGGAGATAGTGTGGACTGAGAGGACATAGAGTGTACTGACAGGACATAGAGTGGACTGATAGGACATAGAGTGGACTGAGAGGAGATAGTATGAACTGAGAGGACACAGAGTGGACTCAGAAGAGATAGAGTGTGCTGATAGGACATGGTTTGGACTGAGAGGAGAGAGAGTGGACTGAGACGAGATAGAGTGGACTGAGAGGCTATAGAGTGGACCGAGAGGAGATAGAGTGGACTGAGAGGAGACAGAGTGGACTGAGAGGAGATACAGTGGACTGAGAGAACATAGAGTGGACCGAGAGGAGATAGAGTGGACTGAGAGGAGAGAGAGTGGACTGAGAGGAGATAGAGTGGACTGAGAGGAGAGAGAGTGGACTGAGACGAGATAGAGTGGACTGAGAGTATATAGAGTGGACCGAGAGGAGATAGAGTGGACTGAGAGGAGAGAGATTGTACTGATAGGAGAGAGACTTGACTGAGAGGAGCTAGAGTGAACGGAGAGGACATAGCTCGGTCTGAGAGGAGATAGAGTGGACTGAGAGGAGAGAGAGTGGACTGAGAGACCATTGAGTGGACTCAGAGGAGATAGAGTGGACTGAGAGAAGATAGAGTGGACTGAGAGGATGTAGAATGGACTGAGAGTAGATAGAGTGGACCGAGAGGAGCTAGAGTGGATTGAGAGGAGATATAGTGGACGGAGAGGAAATACAGTGGACAGAGAGGAGATAGAGTGGACTGAGAGGAGATAGAGTGCACTGTAAGGACATAGAGAGGACTGAGAGGAGATAGAGTGTACTGAAAGGATATAGACTGGTCGGAGAGGACATAGAGTGGACTGAGAGGAGATAGAGTGCACTGAGGACATAGATTAAACCGAGAGGACATAGAGTGGACTGAGAGGAGATAGAGTGCACTGAAAGGACATTGAGGGGACTGAGAGATGGAGTGGACTGAGAGGAGATATAGTGGACTGAGAGGAGATAGAGTGGATTGAGAAGAGATAGAGTGGACTGAGAGGAGACAGAGAGCACTGAAACCACATAGGGTGGACTGTTTGGAGATAGAGTGAACTGAGAGGAGAAAGACTAGACTGAGAGGAGATAGGGTGGACTGAGAGGACGTAGAGTGGACTGAGAGGACATTGAGTGGACTGAGAGGAGATAGAGTGAACTGAGAGGAGATAGAGTGGACAGAGAGGAGATAGTGGACTGAGAGGACGTAGAATGGACTGAGAGGTCATAGAATGGACTGAGAGCACATAGAGTGGACCGAGAGGAGATAGAGTGCACTGAAAGGACATAGAGTGGACTGACAGGACATAGAGTGGACTGAGAGGACATAGTTTGGACTGAGAGGAGATAAAGTGGACTGAGAGGACATAGAGTGGAAAGAGGGGAGATAAAGTGGACTGAAAGGATATAGAGTGGACTGAGTGGAGATAGAGGGGACTGAGAGGAGATAGAGAGGACTGAGAGGAGATAGAGTGGACTGAAAGGAGAGAGAGTGGACTGAGAGGAGATAGAGTGGACTGAGGGGAGAAAGACTGGACCGAGAGGAGCTAGAGTGGACCGAAAGGAGATAGAATGGACCGAGAGGACATAGAGTGGACTGAGAGGAGAGAAAGTGGACTGAGAGGAGATAGAGCGGACTCAGGGAACAAAGACTGGACCGAGAGGAGCTAGAGTGGCCTAAAGGAGATAGAATGGACCGAGAGTACATAGAGAGGACTAAGAGGAGATAGGGTGGACTGAGAGGAGACAGTGTGGACTGTGAGAAGATAGAGTGGACTGGGAGGACATAGAGTGGACTGAGAGGAGATAGAGTGCACTGAGAGTACATAGAGTGGACTGAGAGAGAAAGTGGACTGAGAAGAGATAGAGTGGACTGAGAGGGGATAGAGTGGACTGAGAGGAGATAGGGTGGACTGAGACGAGATAGGGTGGACTGAGAGGAGATAGAGTGGACTGAGAGGCAATAGAGTGGACCGAGAGGAGTTAGAGTGGACTGAGAGGAGATAGAATGGACTGAGAAGAGTTAGAGTGGACTAAGAGGAGATAGAGTGGACTGAGAAGATCTAGAATGGACTGAGAGGAAATAGAGTGGACTGAGGGTAAAGTGACTGAGAGGACATAGAGTGGACTGAGAGGAGATACAGTGGACTGAGTGGACATAGAGTAGACAGAGAGTAGATAGAGTGGGCTGAGAAGAGATAGAGTGTACTGAGAGGAGAGAGAGTGGACTGAGAGGACATAGAGTGGACTGAGATGAGATAGAGTGCACTGAAAGTACATAGAGTGGACCGAGAGGAATTAGAGTGGACTGAGAGGAGGGAGAGTGGACTGAGAGTAGAGAGAGTGGACTGAGAAGAGATTAGATTGGACTGAGAGGAGAGAGAGTGGACTGAGAGGAGAAAGACTGGACTGAGAGGAGCTGGAGTGGACTGAGAGTTCATGGAGTGGACTGAGAGGACATAGAGTGGACTGAGAGGAGATAGAGTGGACTGAGAGGAGATAGAGTGGACTGAGAGGACATTGAGTGGACTGAAAGGAGATAGAGTGGATTGAGAGGAAATAAAGTGGCTGAGGGGAGGTGGAATGGACTGAGAGGAGATAGAGTGGACTTAGAGGACATAGAGTAGACTGAGAGGAGATAGAGTGCACTGAAAGGACATAGATTGTTCGGAGAGGACATAGAGTTGACTGAGAGTAGATAGAGTGGACTGAGAGTAGATAGTGTGGAATGAGAGGAGATAGAGTGGACCGGGAGGACATAGAGTGGACTGAGAGGAGATATAGTGCACTGAAATGACATAGAGTGGACTGATTGGAGATAGAGTGGAGTGAGAGGACACAGAGTGGACTGAGAAGGCAAGGAGTGGACTGAGAGGACATAGAGTGGAATGAGATGACATAGAGTGGACTGAGAAGGCATAGGTTGGACTGAGATGACACAAAGTGGACTGAGAAGAGAGGGAGTGGACTGAGAGGACCTAGAGTGATTGAGATGACACAGAGTGGACTGAGAAGACAGAGTGGACTTAGAAGACATAGAGTGAACTGAGATGATATAGAGAGGACTGAGATGACATTGAGTGGATTGTAATGACAGAGTGGATTGAGAAGGCAGGGAGAGGACTGAAAGTATATAGAGTGGACTGAGAAGACTTAGAGTGGACTGAGAAGGCATAAAGTGGACTGACATGACATAGAGTGGACTGAGGATACAGGGAGAGGACTGAGATGACATTGAGTGGGCAGAGATGACATTGAGTGGGCTGAGAAAACAGGGAGTTGACTGAGATAGCATAGTGTGGACTGAGCAGACAGGGAGTGTACTTAGACGACATAGAGTGGTCTGAGAAGACATAGAGTGGATTGAGGGGACATAGAGTGGAGTGAGAGGACATAGAGTGGACTGAGAGGACATACAGTGGAGTGAGAGGACATAGAGTGGACTGAGAAGAGAGGGAGTGGACTGATAGGACATAGAGTGGACTGAGACGACGAGTGGAGAGAGAAGACATAGAGTGGACTGAGGACATAGAGTGGACTGAGAGGACAGAATGTACTGAGAAGTCAGGTGGGATGAGAGGACATAGAGTGAACTGAGACGACAGAGAGTGGACTGTGAGGACACAGAGTGTGCTGAGAGAACAGAGGGTGGAATGAAGGAATATATAGTGGACCGAAAGGACATAGAGTGAACTGATAAGACACAGATTGTTCTGAGAGAACAAAGGGTGGACTGAGAGTACATAGAGTGGACTGAGAGGACATAGAGGACCGAGAGGACATATAGTGGACTGAGATGACATAGAGTTGACTGATAAAACATATAGTGGCCTGAAAAATAAGGGAGTGGACTCAGAAGACATTGAGTGGACTGAGAAGTCATAGAGTGGAATGAAAGGACATATAGTGGACTGAGAAGATATAGAGTGGGCTGAGAAGACAGTGTGGACTGAGATGACAAAGAGTGGGCTGAGAAGACAGAATGGACTGAGATGACATATAGTGGACTGAGAAGACGTAGAGTGGACTGACCCGACATGGAGTGGACAGAGATGGCATAAAGGGGATTGAGAAGACTTATAGTGGACTGAGATGACACATAGTGGACCGGGACGACATAGAGTGGACTGAGATATCATAAAGTGTACTGAGAAGGCGTAGATTCGACTGAGAAGACATAGAGTGGACTGAGAAAACGTAGAATGGACTGAGATGACAGAGTGGACTGAGAAGGCAGGGAGTGGACTAAGATGACACACAGTGGACTGAAAAAATATAGAGTGTACTGAGAAGACATGCAGTGGACTCAGATAACATAGAGTGGTCTAACAAGCCTGGGAGTGGACTGAGATGACAGAGTGGACTGAGAAGACTGGGAGTTGACTGAGAATACAAGTAGTGGACTGAGGTGACATAGGGTGGACTGAGAAGACTCAGAGGACATAAAGTGGACTGGGAAACATAGAGTGGACTGAGAGGACATAGAGTGGACTGATATTACATAGAGTGGACTGAGAAGACATAGAGTGGACTGAGAGGACATAGAATGGACTGAGAGAACATAGAGTGGACTGAGATGACATATAGTGTACTGAGAAGACATGGAGTGGACTGAGAGAGCATAGATTGGACACATAGCGGACTGAGAAAACATAGAGTGGACTGAGATTTCATAAAGTGGACTGGGAAAACATAGAGTGGACTGAGAAGACATAGATTCGACTGAGATGACATAGAATGGACTGAGAAGACAGGGAGTGGACTGAGAGGACATAGAGTGAACTTAGAAGACATAGAGTGTACTGAGATAACTTAGAGTGGTCTGACAAGACAGGGAGTGGACTGACGTGACATAGAGCGGACTGAGAAGCCTGGGAGTTGTCTGAGAATACAGGGAGTGAACCTAGGTGACATAGAGTGGACTGAGAAGACATAGAGTGGATTGAGAAATCAGAGGGTGGAGTGAGAGTACATAGAGTGGACTGAGAAGACATAGAGTGGACTGAGAAGACATAGAGTGAACTGAGAGGACATAGAGTGGACTGAGAGAACACAGAGTGGACTGAGATGACATAGAGTGGACTGAGAAGACAGGGAGTGGACTGATAGGGCATAGAGTGGACTGAGAGTACATAGATTGGACTTAGAACTCATAGATTAGACTGAGAGGACATAGAGTGGACTGAGAGGACATAGAGTGGACTTAGAAGGCATATAGAGGACTGAGGACATAGAGTGGACAGAGAGGACATAGAGTGGACTGGGAAGGCATAGAGTGTACTGAGAGGATGTAGCGTGGACTGAAATCACATAGAATAGAATGAGAAAACATGGAATGGACTTAGAAGTCCTTAGAGTGGACTGAGAACACATAGAGTGTACTGGGAAGGCATAGAGTGGACTGAGATGACATAGAGTGGACTGAGAAGACAGGGAGTTGTCTGAGAAGACATAGGGTGGACTCAGAAAACAGGGAGTGGACGTAGAGGATATAGAATGGTCTGAGAAGACATTGAGTGGTCTCAGATGATATAAATTTGACTGAGACGACAGGGAGTGGACTGGGAGGACGTATAGTGGTCTGAGAAGACATAGAGTGGACAGAGAAGATAGGGAGTGGACTGAGAGTACATAGAGCTGACTGAGAGGACATAGAATGGACTGAGAAGTCATAGTGAACTGAGAGGACATAGAGTGGACTGAGAGGACATAGAGTGCACTGGGAGGGCTCAGAGGACAGAGAATGGACAGAGAGGACATAAATTGGACCGAGATTTCAGAGAGTGTACTGGTTGGACTGAGAGGACCCAGATTGTAATAAGAGGAGAGAGAGTGGACCGAGAGGACAAAGAGCAGACTGAGAGCCCATAGAGTGATCTGAGAGTACAGAGAGTGAACTGAAAGTTCGGAGATGGGGCTCAGAGGACAGAGAATTGACTGAGAACATAGAGTGGACTGAGAGTTCAGAGAGTGGAATCAGAGTACAGAGTGGACTGAGAGGACATGGAATGGACTGAGAGGACATAGAATGGACTGAGAGGACAAAAAGTGGACTGAGAGGACAGTGAGAGGACTGAGGGACAAAAAGAGAATTGTAAGGGCAGAATTTGGACTGAGAGGACACAGAAGAATATGACAGAGTAGACAGAGAGAATGGAAATATAGGTTGAGCTCGAGAAAATTATTCCCCCTCAGTAAGACTTGTAATCTTACATGTGATTAATACGGGAAGTAATAAATTGCTATAAAAAAAATCAAAAGCAGAAAATCTAGACATACGGAAAGTCTCTTGCTGTGAAACTTACGGGCCACTGTTTGAACTCAGTGAAGGCATTCTGTCTTTAGTTTGATCCTAGTAAACTTATAACATATCGTTATGGATATGAAGGAACTGTAAAAAATGGTAGTCCTGTAAACATAATGTCCCATATCAACGTATTAGCAGGTCATAGTTAGAATCCTGTCAGGACATTATTTCGCGAGTTCGATCCTTGTAAACTTATGAATGACAGGTAGAGTTATGAAATGCTAAAAAAGAATTGCAGAATTAGTAAATATAAACGCCCTTACTTGAATAGTAACAGGTCGTACTCTGAAGTAAGTCAGAGAATTATTATCCTAATTTGAGCCTAGTGTAAACATATGACATTAGTATGGGTATGAAGGAGTTGGTACTCTAAAGAAAGAATGCAGAATTTGTAAAGAAGTCCCTGTCCTAAATAGTAATCGACAATTGATTTAAGGCTGAAGGGCATTAAATCCTAAGTTCGAGCATTGTGAACTTATGAGTTATAAGTGTGTGTATGAAGGGAAAGGCAAAAAAAAAATGGAAGATTATTATACTTCACGACATCTTACTGAAATATCCTTAGTATCACACCTGGAAGGGCATTATTTTCTAGAGTGGAATAATGTAATCCAATAAGAACAGTTGACACAGATGGTAAGGATAGGCCTAGTATGAGGGAAAGTGATCCGCAGGGAAAGTGAGACATTAATCATGAAACAAGTAAATAAATCATACCAATATTGTTGTACACATAGATTGTAATACATATTGAACAATCCTAACACATTCTGGTATAAACAATAATAAACTACAGGTGTTAGTAAACAGTATATGAAGAAACTAATCAATAATGTTGAACCAGTACTGGTACCTAACTGCATGACAATGTTTAGGTAATGATGAATGCAATGACGGTAAAACATAAAAAACGCGTGCAAATGCAATTATTTTACAACACCAATATAAACATTAAAAATAAGGAAATAACATAAACTGTAAAGGAGTGTATTTCCATGTAATTGCCTAACGTAGGAACAAACCTATCTTTTTCTTTCGGTTTTCTTACAGTTTATATTTGGTGTGATATGGGCTTCGATGTCTAAATCAATGATTTCTTATAATACCCTTGCCTATGCGATAAATGAAAGCCTAGTGCATCAGTACTGTACCTATGTTGAACCAAAGTATAACACCTGCACGTGGGCAATTGAAGGTGCTTCCCCTTCTCCACTGCGTCTCTTATATGAGGAGGCTCCAGTAAGTCAACATATTGCATACTGTTGAGCCTGACGTAATTGAAAGTTCTGCGTGGCTGTGCAGTGTCGTGCCTCAACAAGGTCGAAGTTATGTTTGGGTGATTAGTCAATGATCACTACACTCATACTTTATAGTCTACGTACCAAGTTCATCATTTAATATTACACGAACTCAACATGCGGTATTATATTTATTGAACATTATAATGATTTTTTTAAATATTGAGTTTCAAATATGAGCAGTCCCTACTTTTTACGGCACACTGCTTTCAAAATATATCACTTATCAGTAAAATATTTCTGTATGTAGCTCAGTTGGTAGAGCAGCTGACTACGGACTGGAAAGTCCGGGATTCGATCCCAAGTGGTGACAAAAGTTTTTCTCGTTGCCAAACTTTCAGAACGGCCCCGAGGTTCACTCAGCCTCCTATAAAATTGAGTACCGGGTCTTTCCCCGGGGTAAAAGATGGTCAGAGCGGGGTGCCGACCACACCACCTCATTCTAGTGCCGAAGTCATGGAAAGCATGTGGCTCTACCTCCATGCCCCCCCAAGTGCCTTCATGGCATGTTACGGGGATACCTTTACCTTTTTACTGTACATAACTCTCCCCTCGCTAAGAAAGGAATAGTTTTGTATTGTGGCCTGCGGTACTGATACTGCAACATATTTGTGTGCAGTTGTAAAGTACCTCGTGTAGGGCCGCGTTTAGTAGCGAGCTGGACTCCGTAGTCCTGATTATGACGTAATCGCGATAAGCGAATTATATTAAATTCTATAAAAGCTGGTACTAGCGTACGAAAAACATTTGCTCTATATACATAAGCAGCACAAGTTATATTATAATTCCGATAAGGAGAACAAGATTTCACAGTATGGATGTAGTAGCAAGTCTTTATTTATGATAATAAGCTCATTCCCAAGTGTTGTATACTGCACACATTCCTTACGACGTTCTTGAACGTTGAGGATATATTGTAAATTACGAATATAGACATAGACTATCCAAGTTGAGTATTGTGTGAATTAGTAGTTAAATCCATTTATTACATTCTTAAAAATTATATATTATATGGATCATAAGAGGAGACAAAGAGGAAAGCAGAAAATAGGAAAGACTGTAGAATAATGGGTGTGCATTGAAAGACCTACCCTTGGACAGAACGCTATGAATGAATATTTTATATACATATATATATATATATATATATATATATATATATATATATAGCGCTGGACTTCTATGCCCAAGGTTGCGGGTTCGATCCCGGGCCAGATCGATGGCATTTAAGTGTGCTTAAATGCGACAGGCTCATGTCAGTAGATTTACTGGCATGTAAATGTGTATATATATATATATATATATATATATATATATATATATATTCATAGTGCTCATCTTCTTTGGACCTCTGGAGAAAGAACTAAGGAAGGGACTAGTGAAGTGCTTTGTGTGGAGTGTAGTATTGTATGGGGCAGAAACATGGACATTACGACGAAGTGGATAGAACCGACTATGAACATTTGAAATGTGGATATAGAGAAGGAAGGGACGTGTGAAATGGACAGACAGAATAAGAAACGAAACTGTGTTGGAAACAGTGGGTAAGAAAGAATGATGCGGAAACTTACCAGAGAGAGGAAAAGGAATTGGCTGGGTCACTGACTGAAAAGAAACTGCCTACTTAAGGATGCACTGGAAGGAATGGTGAACGAGAGAAGAGTTCGGGGCAGAAGAAGACATCAGATGATAGACGACATTAAGATATATGGATCATATGCGGAGACAAAGAGGACGACAAGAAATAGGAAAGACTGGAGAATGCTGGGTTTGTAATGAAAGACCTGCCCAAGGGCAGAACACTATGAATGAATGAATGAATGAAAATTCATAGTTTTCTGCCCAAAGGCAGGCCTTACAATGCAAACCCAACAATCTCAAATCTTCACTACTTTCTGCCTTCCTCTTAACCTCCGCATATGATTCGTGTATCATAAAGTTGTCTATCATCTGATATCTTCTTCTGCCTCCAACTTTTCTTCCGGTCACTATTCGTTCCAGTGCATACTTTAGTAGACAGTTTCTTCTCAGCCAGTGACCCAGCCAATTATTTCTTTTTCTCTTCCTGAACAGTTTCAGCATTATTCTTTCACCTACTCTTTACAACACAGCTTCATTTATTATTCTGTCTGTCCATTTCATACGCTCCATTGTTCTCCATATCCGTATTTTAAATGCTTCTGGTCTCTTCTTTTCACTTCGTCGTAATGTCCATGTTTAAGCATCACAGAATGCCACACTCCACACAAAGCATATCACTAGTCTCTTCCTCTTCTTTTTTCATAGGTCGGCAGAAGATGCTCATTATTGTATTAAAGCTTCTTTTGCCATTGCTATTCTCCTCCTGACTTCCTAACAACAGCACATATTACTGCTTATACCACACCCAGTTTATATAATTATATACATAGTCTAACTTGTATATGTTATTATTGTCACATAAAACCATGTGTTTTTCACTCCAAAGGCATAGCTAAGACAGAGTTATCACTAGCACTAGGACTTTCATTCCACTACCACCACCATCATCATTATTACTTCCATCATCTCATCTCCACTTACTCGAATTATTTCGTCCATAGATGACTCGCACTGTTACAGATGCAGGTGGCAAGTTTGGAGTTACTCGCTCTCTCAACCATTTCTCTAAGCTGGAGGAATTCATTTCTTAGTGGTAGTCACCACTAGTTGAGCCAACTTTATAACTGAGGAGGCCACCATCAAGAAATCAGTTTCGAAACCTATATCTACTATTATTAGCCTTTTGACTTGTTTCCTTCTAACATCTTATTTTTTCTGGCACTATTTTTTGGAAATTAAAATCGGTGTCTATCGAAGACTCACAGAGACAATTTGTCTATGCTCTGCTCTAAAGCGTTTAACTTTTGTCATATTCTTGCAACGCAAATCAATAATGTTCGGTCGTCCTCGAATGAGTCTTCGATCCTGTAGTATCTTCCGCAGAAATCTCATGCTTTTAGTATAGTATTAAAAACATTACAACATTTTGCTATCTCTCTTCCTTCTAAACGCAAACTGTGACTTGCATAGAGGCAGAGATTTAAAATGTTTCTTTACAGACTATGGAGCGGTAATGTTTTTCAACGGATGATATACCCTACTGAATGTTATCTCAGTTATCTCAGCTCGGCATATCGCACTCATAGGTCGAGAGGTTACGGTCTCCTAGTTCCTCAACACCTCTCTCAGAAGTAGCTACTAGACATTGCCCTACAATACTACATGCATTCGGTAGAAGTGACTAAAAATATAGTGAAATAGACCGTTGTTTCTAGCAAGAAATTCATGGTTGTAACTTGTGTAGAAGTTCCTCTGATACTGAAATTGAAAAACAATTTCCATTAAAACTCGATTTTAAAAATTGTAACATAGACCGTTATTCTGCCCTACGCTGTGTCATCTCAGTCATCTCTGTGTCATCTCAGTACTCCCTGTGTCATCTCAGTACTCTCTGTGTCATCTCAGTACTCTCTGTGTCATCTCACTACACTCTGTGTCATCTTAGTCCACTCTGTGTCATCTCAGTACTCTCTGTGTCATCTCAGTACACTCTGTGTCATCACAGTCCACTCTATTTCATCTCAGTACACTCTGTGTCATCTCAGTCCACCCTATGTCATCTCAGTACTCTCTGTGTCATCTCAGTACACTCTGTGTCATCTCATTCCACTCTATGTCATCTCAGTACTCTCTGTGTCATCTCTGTCCACTCTATGTCATCTCAGTACTCTCTGTGTCATCTCAGTCCACTCTGTGTCATCTCAGTACTCTCTGTGTCATCTCAGTACTCTCTGTGTCATCTCAGTACTCTCTGTGTCATCTCAGTCCACTCTGTGTCATCTCAGTACTCTCTGTGTCATCTCACTACACTCTGTGTCATCTCAGTACTCTCTGTGTCATCTCACTACACTCTGTGTCATCTCGGTCCACTCTATGTCATCTCAGCACTCTGTGTGTCATCTCAGTCCACTCTATGTCACCTCAGTACTCTCTGTGTCATCTCAGCACACTCTGTGTCATCTCAGTCCACTCTGTCATCTCAGTACACTCTGTGTCATCTCACTACACTCTATGTCATCTCAGTACACTCTGTGTCATCTCAGTCCACTCTATGTCATCTCAGTTCACTCTAAATCATGTCAGTACTCTCTGTGTCATCTCAGTCCACTCTGTGTCATCTCAGTACTCTCTGTGTCATCTCAGTACTCTCTGTGTCATCTCAGTCCACTCTGTGTCATCTCTGTACTCTCTGTGTCATCTCACTACACTCTGTGTCATCTCAGTCCACTCTGTGTCATCTCAGTACTCTCTGTGTCATCTCACTACACTCTGTGTCATCTCAGTCCACTCTATGTCATCTCAGCAATCTGTGTGTCATCTCAGTCCACTCTATGTCACCTCAGTACTCTCTGTGTCATCTCAGCACACTCTGTGTCATCTCAGTCCACTCTGTCATCTCAGTACACTCTGTGTCATCTCACTACACTCTATGTCATCTCAGTCCACTCTATGTCATCTCAGTCCACTCTAAGTCATCTCAGTACACTCTGTGTCATCTCAGTCCACTCTATGTCATCTCAGTACACACTGTGTAATCTCACTACACTCTGTGTTATCTCAGTACACTCTGTGTCATCTCAGTCCACTCTATGTCATCTCAGTACTCCCTGTGTCATCTCGGTCCACTCTATGTCATCTCAGTACCCTCTGAGTCATCTCAGTACTCTCTGAGTCATCTCTGTACACTCTGTGTTATCTCAGTCTACTCTATGTTATCTCAGTCCACTTTGTGTCATCTCAGTCCACTCTATTTCATCTCGGTACTCACTGTGTCATCTCAGTACACTCTGTGTCATCTCAGTACTTTCTGTGTCATCTCAGTATACTCTGTGTCATCTCAGTCCACTCTATGTCATCTCAGTCCTCTCTGTGTCATCTCAGTCCACTCTGTGCCATCTCAGTACAATCTGTGTCATCTCAGTCCACTCTATGTCATCTCAGTCCTCTCTGTGTCATCTCAGTCCACTCTCTGTCATGTCAGTCCACTCTATGTCATCTCAGTACTCTCTATGTCATCCCAGTGCACTCCGTGTTCTCTCAGCCCACTCCCTGTCTTCTCAGTCCACTCTATGTCATCTCAGTGCTCTCTGAGTCATCTCAGTACTCTCTGAGTCATCTCAGTACTCTCTGAGTCATCTCAGTAGACTCTGTGTTATCTCAGTCTACTCTATGTTTATCTCAGTCCACTCTGTGTCATCTCAGTCCACTCTATGTCATCTCAGTACACTCTGTGTCATCTCAGTACTCTCTGTGTCATCTCAGTACACTATGTGTCATGTCAGTACTTTCTGTGTCATCTCAGTACACTCTGTGTCATCTCAGTCCACTCTATGTCATCTCAGTCCTCTCTGTTCATCGCAGTGCACTCTGTGCCATCTCAGTACAATCTGTGTCATCTCAGTCCACTCTATGTCATCTCAGTCCTCTCTGTGTCATCTCAGTCCACTCTATGCCATCTCAGTACAATCTATGTCATCTCAGTACACTCTCTGTCATGTCAGTCCACTCTATGTCATCTCAGTACTCTCTATGTCATCCCAGTGCACTCTGTGTTCTGTCAGCCCACTCCCTGTCTTCTCAGTCCACTCTATGTCATCTCAGTGCTCTCTGAGTCATCTCAGTACACTCTATGTAATCTCAGTACTTTCTGTGTCATCTCAGTACACTCTGCGTCATCTCAGTCCACTCTATTTCATCTCAGTCCTCTCTGTGTCATCTCAGTACACTCTGTGTCATGTCAGTCCACTCTATGTGATCTCAGTACTCTCTGTGTCATCTCAGTACTCTCTGTGTCATCTCAGTACACTCTATGTCATCTCAGTACTTTCTGTGTCATCTCAGTACACTCTGTGTCATCTCAGCCCACACTTTGTCATCTCAGTCCTCTCTGTGTCATCTCAGTCCACTCTGTGTCATCTCAGTACAATCTGTGTCATCTCAGTACACTCTGTGTCATGTCAGTCCACTCTATGTCATCTCAGTACTCTCTGTATCATGCCAGTACACTCTGTGTTCTCTCAGCCCACTCTCTGTCTTCTCAGTCCACTCTATGTCATCTCCGTACACTCTGTGTTATCTCAATACACTCTTTGTTCTCTCAGCCCACTCCCTGTCTTCTCAATCCACTCTATGTCATCTCTGTACACTCTGTGTCATCTCAGTACACTCTGTGTTCTCTCAGCCCACTCCCTGTCTTCTCAGTCCACTCTATGTCATCTCAGTACTCTCTGTGTCATCTCAGTACACTCTGTGTTCTCTCAGCCCGCTTCCTGTCTTCTCAGTCCACTCTATGTCATCTCAGTACTCTCTGTGTCATCTCAGTACACTCTGTGTACTCTCAGTCCACTCCCTGATTTCTCAGTTCACACTATGTCCTCTCAGTCCACCCTCTGTACTTTCAATACACTGTATGCAATTTCCGTCCACTCCCTCTGTTCTCAGTCCACTCTATGTCCTCTCAGTCCATTCTGTGTTATCTCAGTACACTCTGTGTCCTCTCAGTCCAGTATCTGTCTTCTCAGTCCACCCTATCTCCTCTCAGTCTTCTCTCTACTTCTCAGTCCACTCTATGTCATCTGAGTCCACTCTATGTACTCCCAGACATCTCTATGTTCTCTTAGGCCACTCTATGTCATCTCAGTCCACTCCCTGTCTTCTCTGTCCACTCTACGTCATCTCAGTCCACTCTATGTTCTTTTAGTCCCCTCCCTGTCTTCTCAGTCCACTGTATCTATTCTCAGTCTACTCCACTATCTTCTCAGTCCACTCCCTATCCTCTCAGCCCACTCTATCTAATCTCAGTCCACTCCCTGTCTTCTCAGTCCACTCTATGTCCTCTTAGTCCACTTCCTGTCTTTCCTAACAGTCCACTCTATATCTTCGCAGTCCTCTCTTTGTATCTCAGTCCACTCTATGTGCTCTTAGTACAGTCTCTGTCCTGTTTCTACGCTCTCTTTTCTCTCACTCCACTCACTGTCCTCTCAGTTCACTCTATGTGCCCCCGGTCCAATCTCTGTCCTGTCACTACACTCTCTTTCCTACCAATCCACTCTCTGTAGTCTCATTCCACTCTATGTAATCTCAGTCCACTCTCAGTCTACTCTCTGTACTCTCAGTCTTCTCTTTGTCTTCCCAGTCCACTCACTGATCTCTCAGTCCACTCTGTGTGCTCTCAGTCCAGTCTCTGTCCTGTCAATACAGTCTCCTTCCTACCAGTCCACTCTGTGTCATCTAAGTCTACTCTTTGTCTTCTCAGTCCAATTTATGTGCTCTGAGTCCAATCTTTATCCTGTTTCCACACTCTCTGTTCTCTCAGTCCATTTTATGTGCTCTCGGTCCAATCTCTCTCTTGTCGCGACACTTTCTTTCCTACCAGTCCACTGTGAGTCCACTCTATGTCATCCCAGCCCACTTTTTGTACTCTCAGTCCACTCTGTGTGCTCTCATTCCACTCTATGTGCTCTCAGTCCAATCTATGTTCTCTCATTCCAATCTCTGTCCTGTCACTACACTCTCTTTCCCACCAGTCCACTCTAAGTCCACTCTATGTCATCTCAGTCCACTGTTTCTACTCTCAGTTCACTCTATGTGCTCTCTGTCCACTCTATGTGCTCTCAGTCCAATCTATGTGCTCTCAATCCAATCTGTGTTCTGTCTCTACACTCTCTTTCCTACCAGTCCACTCTCAGTCCACACTATGTCAGCTCAGTCCACTGTCTTACTCTCAGTCCACTTATGTGCTCTCAGTCCACTCTATGTTGCTCTCAGTCCAATATATGTGCTCTCAGTCCACTCTATGTGCTCTCAGTCCAATCTATGTTCTCTCATTCCAATCTCTGTCCTGTCACTACACTCTCTTTCCCACCAGTCCACTCTAAGTCCACTCTATGTCATCTCAGTCCACTGTTTCTACTCTCAGTTCACTCTATATGCTCTCTGTCCACTCTATGTTCTCTCAGTCCAATCTATGTGCTCTCAATTCAATCTGTGTCCTGTCTCTACACTCTCTTTCCTACCAGTCCACTCTCAGTCCACACTATGTCAGCTCAGTCCATTGTTTTACTCTCAGTCCACTTATGTGCTCTCAGTCCACTCTATGTTGCTCTCAGTCCAATATATGTGCTCTCAGTCCACTCTATGTGCTCTCAGTCCAATCTATGTGCTCTCAGTCCAATCCATGTCCTGTCACTACACTCTCTTTGCTACCAGTCCACTCTCAGTCCACTCTATGTGCTCTCAGTTCACTCTATGTGCTCTCAGCCCACTCTATGTGCTCTCAGTCCAATCTATGTTCTCTCAATCCAATCTGTGTCCTGTCACTACACTCCTACCAGTCCACTCTCAGTCCACTCTATGTGCTCTCTGTCCACTCTATGTGCTCTCAGTCCACTCTGTGTGCTATCAGTCCAATCTATGTCCTGTCACTACACTCGCTGTCCTACTAGTGCACTCTTTGTCTTCTCAGTCCACTCTGTGTGCTTTCAGGCCAATCTATGTCCTAGCACTCTGTGTCCTATCAGTTCAGTCGTATTTCCTCTCAGTCTAATCTCTGTGCTGTAACTACACTCTCCGTCCTACCAGTCCATTGTCTGTCCTCGTAGTCCACTCTATGACCTCAGTGCATTACCTTTCCTGTTATTGGGGCATTATATGTCCTAGTTTTACGATTATTTGCATATCTGTGATGCTTATACATGTACCATGGAATTACATTTATACGGGGATCGAACCCGGGTAATAATTTGTTTGCCAACAGTTTCTTTTCCGTACTGTTCTCCTGAGCTGGAAGCATCGTGTCAATGCGACTCTGGTGTTCTGTCTGTAAACTACGTCCACGATTTCATACAGTTACAACTATTCGCTTTGGAAATACATGATAGCAGCTTTTCTCTCATCTTTAAGGAGTGTAGTGTTGGCTGCCATGCATACATGCTTAATTTGATTTACGTAGTAGTCGTGCGCGCGTCTGCCATGACACTTCGCCTCGGCAACCTATAACTGGATTTAACCAAAATTATGGAAGTATGAATATGCTTTGAGACGGAGGGAAACAAAAGAATGCAAGTGATTCTTATTTGCAGGGTGAGCTTTATGGGGGATTAATAATAATAATAATAATAATAATAATAATAATAATAATAATAATAATAATAATAATAATAATATGTATGGTATTCTCTATCTAGGATTCTATCCCCCTCATCAGAAATCTTAATTCGCAAACGCCTACGGTACGATAATAAATATATGAAATCACAGTTCCTTTTTGTATGTTTTAACGTCAACTGAAATATAAAACTTATAGAATAACCGTTCGTAATATGCATATCAATAAACACGAAATGTAAGTAAGTATAAGTAAGAAGTAAAAGTAAGATGGCTTAAGCAATATGTAAGACAGCAGAATGTGCTCTACAAAACTGATAAACATAGCAGAAACAGGTGGATACCTAAAAACGGACATCAAAGAAGACATGCTGAACACAGTGAGTACAATAAAGATATATATTAAGTCACTGGAAGAAACAGAGAAATTAGAAAATGAAGAGGGAACTGACAATGTATGGGGCTTCACATTGACACAGCAAAAGAGGGAGACGCCAACATCGACACGAGACAGGTGGTGCCATCTGTTGACAGCGCGCAAGAAATGCAAAGAGGAGTCTGCCGCGCCGAGTCTCCATCTGTCGGAAATAGCAGTAACTCGAACGGCCAAGACCACGTCCAGAGAGCGCACCGCGAAGAAAATAGCAAGATGGAACAAACAAACTTCCTACAAACATTAGAAGGAAAGGTAACAGAAAACATTATGCGAAACATCAATAATATGATGGACACCATAACACGAAACTTAAAGAGCTTGATAAACCAAGAAATAGAAGTCCTAAAGGGAAAAGAAATAAAAACGGGGAAGCAACACCAGGACGCGGATCAAGGAGGGCCAGCAGGAGCAAACAAACAGACCGAAAATCCAATCCCCAAAATCACGGAGGAGACTCAAGAAGAGGACGGCGAAGATAACAAAAACACGGAGGAGGAACAACAATGGACAACGGTAACGTACAGATCAGGCAGACAACAAAAAGTAGGGCAGGAACAAGATCAAGAATCGAAGATCTTCGAGCAGCAGAGAAAAGGGCGACCTAATCTAAACAACAAAGTGGGAATTGGATCGTTATGTGTAACTAAAGTGGAACTGAGATAAATATCGAGGAATAAATAATTAAGTATTATGGGGAACACGAATAGAATAAACCAGTAAAAAGGAAAGTACTAAAGAGAGTTAGAAATCGTAAGTAAAGAATATTCCGTGTTTCATGTACTAGAGAAGGAAGAATCTGGGAAGTGCAATAGAGAAAAAGTGAAAGTAAGCACAAGTATGAAGAGTGAACCATAAAAGCTATACCAATTAAAGAGGAAAAGTGATAAGTGAATCCAAGAAGTGGTAGTAAGGCAGTACTACAAATATTGGAACATTGAATGAATTCAAGAGTGAAGTTCTGAGAAAAGGTAAGTGAAAAATAGGGCAAATAATGTAATATTGTAATGTAGATGAGAAAGTGGAATATGGATAATTAGTGAATATAAAATGATTGAAGATAAACAGAAAATTAGGGACAACAGTAATGAAAGGCAGCAATGATAATAGAGGAGGATTAGTTAGTAGCCGAGAGTGTTTCTAAACTAGAGTATGTGGAGAAGTATTGCATATTGCATAGTAATCAGGAATAGGATACAGGGAAGGAAAAGGAAGACTACTACCACTACCCTGCTGCTGTTGTTACTACTACTACTACTACTAGTACTACTACTACTACTAATACTACTACCATTGCTACTACTACTATCACTACTGCTACTACTACCACCACAATCAAGCCATGATCAGATCAGAACATGGCTCTTAGACATACATTATTTATACTACCTACGCCTAAAAAGACGAAAAACCCTACGAAATACTTGCCTGAAACGTGACCAGCAGCGATTCTTCTTCCTACGTCTCCCCGCATCTTCATCCTCTGCTGACTGCTCCTCGACAGCGTCTACGCTGCTCTCCTCCGTTTGAGTGGCAGCGTCTACGCTGCTCTCCTCCGTTTGAGTGGCAGCGTCTATGCTGCTCTCCTTAGACTGAGTGGCAGCGTCTACGCTGCCCTCCTCCATTTGAGTGACAGCGTCTACGCTGCTCTCCTCCATTTGAGTGACAGCGTCTATGCTGTTCTCCTCCGTTTGAGTAACAGCGTCTACGCTGCTCTCGCCAGTCTGTGTGGGAGCGTCTGCCATCATCGTTGTTGCCAGCTCATCTGCAATTGTTTCACGTCGAGGTCAAATACAGTGTAATTCTGAATTGAAATCTTCATAATACACTGATTGCTAACTATGAAGAGTATATATAAATAGGTATTGTGCGGCCGAATGGTTATGTTGCATCCCGGGTTGCCGCACTCCTGTTTCTCCTGTCCTCTCTGTAAGGGCTAGTGGCCGACTTGTTAGGCTCACCTCTGCAATTATTTTCTGTACGAAATTGGAAGTTTACGTAGTATTATACAACTGTTTAAAATAATTTAAAGAAAAAGGCCCCCTTAGCCTAAGTAAGTAATTGTCATGTGATTTCCCCTGTTTTGACGACCATGTGACAACTGTTTAAAATAATTTAAAGAAAAAGGCCCCCTTAGCCTAAGTAAGTAAGTGTCATGTGATTTCCCCTGTTTTGACGGACGGGCAGTAGCATGACAAAATGCACGTCACCAGACTGTTAACAATAAGTGAATTATAAAAGTAAAGTCTGACAGGAATTCAAAAGCACGTAATAAGGGTTAATTCTAATATAAGTATAATCTCAAAGAAAAATAAATTCAGGGATCTGAAATAAAGAAAGTTTATACTGTACTTTCATTAAAAAATTAAATTAATTTACCCATATTCGTTTATTTATAGATGGTTCCTAAATGTTGTATGCCTGTGTGTACCAACAATTACCAGAGTGCTATATTTGAGAGTGTTATGTAACAGTTCTCAAATGTCCAACTGAAAAGGATAAGTTACGTGGCTAGAAGCTACTCGTATACCACGAAATGCCTTCACGTCAACAAAGCATTCACTTAAACACTTTGGAGTAAACGAATTAGAGACGGATCTTTATTTAGTTGTATCCCCTATTAGAATAACATCGCCATGGCATAAAAGAAATAATAGACTTTAGAGTTTCTTTCAAACTACGAAACCAAACTTCACTGTTATTCACTTATTCAGTAGGTAATTACTAGTAGGACCTACTACTGAACTGTTTGCTTAGAAAAGATTTAACAGGCCTATATGTAAAGAAGAAAGTAAAATGCATTCAAAATGATCTAAAAGTTGTTCAAGTTATTAAAAATGACCGAAAAAGCCGAAAAGAAATGTAAAACTGACCTATTAGTTCAGAAACGTAAAATAAATGCAAAAATGAAATATAAGAAATTAATTTTTTACATTGATATTAACATAGAAAGGACGTCTATATTAATAGGCATCGTCGTAATGTGAGAAATACGAAGATGACTTTTCATCAACATCCGCCCCCTGCTTAAGACGAACTCATTGAAGTAGATCTGTATAAACACTAAAAAAAACGGAAAAGCTCCAGTTGAAGATGGTTTAAATACAGAGCTTTTTAAATGCGCTGGAGAAGAATTTACTTATAGATTTTTATGCTTCTTAAACAATATTTGGGCAGGATCGAACCCCCAGAAAGTAAGTTGGCAAAAGGTTATAATAATGCCCATCTATAAGAAAGGAAACAAAAAGCAATGTGAAAATTATAGAGGCATACGGCTTCTCAAATCAGGTTATAAAATCTGTACAACCATAATCAAAAATAAATTATCACATCTTTATGAAGACAAAAGATCAAAATGGATTCCGAACACGAGGGTCATGTTGTGATAACCATTTTACTATGAAGAGTTTACAACATAGACAATTTAACATGGAAACACATTTAGCATTTCTGTGTCTTGGGGTAACACATTGTATATGCCAATATGGACCATATATGGTAAACGGCAGCCAAAATAAGCGCAAGTGAACCGAAATAGAAGTAATTCTTTCATCTTACTTCAAAAAATGAAATTAATTTATCCTTATTCTTTTATTTAGCCTACTTGTTCAGAATGTAGACAAGTACTGTACCTGCGCTGCGCTGTGCAGGCGAGCTGGATCTCATGCTGGCGTAGTAGTAGTGGAAGTGCCTCAGGTCGGGCTCGCTGTAGCAAACATCTGAAATGCAATATAATTCTGTCTTTCAATCGTCGTAATAAAATGATTGATAGCGAATGTAATGAACAGGCAGTACACAGTCTGTACGTGAATCAAAAGTTGAAGCGCGAAGTAAAGTTACTTCTAACGCACGTATAAATTCAATAAACTGAAACTAACACTAGACAGACGGCTCACTTTCTCCGAACATGTACTACAAAAACTCAGACTTGCCAATGCTAGAATGGTGGAGCTTTATCCAATATTAAATAAAAGCAGACATCTAAGCATACACACAGCTCTAACTTTGTATAAAACATTAATTAGGTCAGTAATATTATATGCTTGTCCTGCTTGGGGACATGCTCCTATTACAGTCCGTAAAAAATTACAAGTTTTCCAAAACAAAATTTTAAGATTCATTGCAGGACTTCCTAGAGTAACTCCTGTTAGATTGATTCATGAAGAACTAGAAATTTCGACAATTCAAGAATATATTTCAAATCAAGCCTTCTGCACGTACACCAAGTCGTACAGCAGCACAAACCCACTAATTTCTTCACTAGGAAATTACAATCCTGCATTAGATAAACATAAAAGACCTAAGAGCGTACTCCACCCTCTAGCTTGGAACGACAACGTAAAGACGAATACCAACTTGAACTCTAAACAACCACTTGACTCTACAGTCAGACATAATCTATTAATGCACTAATAA
This sequence comes from Periplaneta americana, assembly GCF_040183065.1. Taxonomy (NCBI): domain Eukaryota; kingdom Metazoa; phylum Arthropoda; class Insecta; order Blattodea; family Blattidae; genus Periplaneta; species Periplaneta americana. The sequence continues at coordinate 158,407,282 of NC_091131.1, read as the reverse complement.
TGTTATTTCTCTGTTTCAGGGTCATCACGTTATTGGCTGCATGGATGCTTTGTATTCTTTGTAAATAATTATTATGTATTTAAATATTTCAGTACTTTAAATAATGATTAAAAGACAACCTCCCACCTCTACATATTCATGACCCCATTGTAGCCAATTGGCTTGTCGTCAGCACGACACCTCATCCTGCTCAAGGTTTTTCCGTGGTTTCCCTTGAGTAATAAGACAAATGTCGGGATGAGCCCTAAAGAAATGGGCCACGGACCACTTCCCTTCTCCCACCCTTTCTCTTCTACTATCACAAAGAACTTGCTAATTTCTTAGATAACCTGTACTATGATAATAGGGGAAAATAATTATACTGTAAGATCACAGGGCTAACGGCTTCGAAGCTGGGTACCTGGTTCTAATGAAGTGCACTGGTAGCAATTTAAAACATGGGGGCATGAGATAGTTACTCTGCCTGCCATAAAAATTCACTTAAATCATATCCCCAATGTAAAAAAAAAAGTAATTTCAAATTTTATTTATGGAATGAAATTAATTTATCCCTATACTTTTATTCACGGTAAAATTCGAACTTTGTTCATAGCTGAAAGTGCCACCGCCTCAGAATGTAAACAATTGCTGTAGGTACCTTCTGCCACACTGGCTGCGCTGCTCTGGGTAGTCCAGCCGGATGTTGAGCTCTCCTCGCTGAGGCGCGTCGGGTCGCTGCAGAGTCCATCTGAAACGCAATATAATTTTGTGCTTTAATCTTCGTAATAAAATCATTGTTAGCGAATGTAATGAACAGGATAAATAGGTACGAGACAGTCTGCACGTGAATCAAAAGTTAAAGCGCGTAGTAAAGTTACTTCTAACGCACGTATAGCCTTAAAGAAAAATCAATTTAATTAACTGAAATAAAAGCAATTTCGAATTTTATTTAAGAAATGAAATTAATTTATCCTTATTCTTTTATTTACAGATGGCTTCTAAATGTAGAGTGTCTGTGTGCACACTGGCGTTCAAAGGTATCTGGCATACAATTTTCTGATCATGTAAGAGTGAGCGAACTTTCTAATCACGGGATAGGTCAGAACCAAATATATAACAATTTGAGAAACTTTGAAATAGATCTTCTAGTTTTCATTAGGCGAATTTATTACCGGGACGCACACTACACCGAGAACTAAGAACTAGAGTAACTATAGGTAAATCGGGTCAAAAAGTAATAAATCCTTAATTTTATTGTTAATTTCATAATATATTACATTCATAACATATCATTAGTTATAGCCATATGTAAGTAATACTTCCCCAAAAATGTTTCTCTTTTACTCCAAACGAGCCGTGGCGAAAATGTGACTCCCAAGCACATTGTGGCTCGCAATGATAGCTATGCATTTCTCTTATTTTCTACCTTCCCTACCCCCACCCTCTCACTCACTGGAGTCAAACTCCGTTCCATTTGTATTTGTCTCTGTCTCTGACCTGCGAGTGGCATATCGTCCAATGTCTCTCTGGAAACCATGTACGTCTACAAAAACGAAAGTTTCAAGGAGGATGGGAGGACGCATTTTTTTGCTGCCGATATTATGAGAATATTACTGTAAATGTATGACTTGTTCACAAGTATTACGAGGAAATGGTTATACAGGGTGTTTAAAAAATACGGGGCATAATTTCAGGTATGTATTTCCCACATGTAGACAATCAAAACAGTTCATTACAACATGTGTCCGGAAATGCTTTATTTCCGAGTTATGGCCTTTACAACATTGAAATTCACCGGAACGTTTTCCTTTCCACAGGTCGTTGCCGTCAAAGGAGACATTAAGAGGGCACTCTGACAGTTCATTCCGAGGCGAAGGTTACATTCAGTGTTGTGTAGGCGTTAGACTGTGCGACATGTATTCAAATCAAGAGCTGGCAGAGATACACTTCATGTACGGTAAGGCGGACGGCAATGCTGCGCTGGCTCGTCGTTTGTACCAGGAGAGGTACCCACAGCGACAATGTCCAGATCGGAAGACATTTGTACGTCTCCATTACCGTCTGTGCGAGTATGGAAAATTTAACTCTCCTGGTTTGGGAAGGGGTCGACCAAGATCTACAACTCCAGAAGTACAGGAGGAGATTCTGGAGGCTGTGAACACGACTCCTTCTATCAGCACACGAAGGGTAGCGTTGCAAGTCAATGTTCCTCATACGACTGTCTGGAGACTGTTGAAAAAGTATCAATTGTATCCTTATCATTTGCAACGTGTACAAGCCCTGTCACCAGCAGATTACCCTGCACGAGTTCTGTCAGTGGTTCTTGCAGCAGTGTGGTGTAAATCCGAACTTTCCTGCCTTAGTATTATTTACAGATGAAGCACAGTTCACACGAGATGACATAAGAAATTTCCACAATCAGCATGTAAGGGCGTATGAAAACCCACGTGCAACTGTTCCATCTCATCACCAGGTGCGGTTCTCCCTCAACATGTGGGCCGGTATCATTGGTGATCGATTAGTTGGACCCCATTTACTTGTAAACAGACTTACGGGGCAGGCGTACACAAACTTCCTGGAAAACACCATACCTCATGTTTTAGAAGACAATCGTCAACACATTCACTTCTTGCATGATGGCGCTCCTGCACACTTCAGTCGTACGGCTCGCCGGTACTTGGATCGAAGGTTTCCTGATCGATGGATAGGTAGAGGTGGCCCAATTGCTTGGCCTCCACGCTCACCTGATCTGAACTCTCTCGATTTCTACTTGTGGGGCCATTTAAAATCATTGGTTTATTCGTCTCCGGTGTCTGATTTGGAATCCCTTCGGAATCGAATTGTGGCATGTTCTGAGGACATACGCAATACTCCTGGAGTTTGGGATCGTGTTCGCAGGTCAATGAGACATCGATGTGAGGTCTGTATTCAAGCAGGAGGTGGACATTTTGAACATCTTCTGTAATGAAAGAAAAACGTTCCGGTGAATTTCAATGTTGTGAAGGCCATAACTCGGAAATGAAGCATTTCCGGACACATGTTGTAATGAACTATTTTGATTGTCTACTTGTGGGAAATACATTCCTGAAATTATGCCCCGTATTTTTGAAACACCCTGTATAACATAAAACGGCATTATACTACCTTTATTTCGATCGTTTTTCAGCGGATGTACGAATAATGAGGTTAGATCTTCAATTTAAACTCCCAGATTTAGAATCTGATGTTAAATGAAAGCTACTGTAGATGTAAGGACTTTTAAAATCTTTACCAAAAAATAAATATCCGAAGCTTCGTTCTTTCGCTTCCTGTGTTGAAACCATGTTCGCTACAACTTACATTTGTGAAAAATTATTTTCAACAATGAAAATAGTAAAAACCAAATTTAGATCACGACTGACAGACAAATACCTTCGTGATGAACTACGACCGGCAGTAAGTGACATCATTCCTGATTTTGAAACTCTGTCGCAGAGTCATTCTGAAGACAATTAACAGGTTGTGATAATGTGTCCTATGTTTCATTGTTCATTTCTTTCTTCGTTACACGTACTAAACATAAGTTTGTAACCTGAAACTGTATAGGCTAAAATTATATTTAAGTGCTTGACATAAGAAAATGAAATCCGTTAATAAGTCACACAGTTGCTTCACTTCCCCTTTGGGTGTCGGCCTCCCACCATAGGTGCTATGTACGTTGCAGGTTACACAGTGGCTCGGCGCACGATCACATTTTCGCCACAGCTGGTCTAAGGCATCCTGCCTAGGAGTTGCGTTATGGAATGCGCGCTGGTCCGAGTCCTCATGGGGGAAGAAATTTTCTCATTACATTTCGACCAGTGTATGGGATCTGTGCCATCTGGCAACGTGATGCACTTGTGGGACTACGAAGGGTAGCGAAATTCGGTTGCGAAAGCGAGCTATAACGGCTGGGGGGACCATCGTGTTAACGAAACGATACATCCAATCTGATTGGATGATCGTCCACCTCTGTTTCGGCATGTGAACGTGAGACCAGCAACCGGATGTGGCCTGGACCCTTCAAGGGCTGTGGCGCAACGAATTATTATTATTATTATTATTATTATTATTATTATTATTATTATTTTTATTATTATTATTATTATTATTATTATTATTATAGAAAATGAATTATTTTGATCTTTTCGCGTTTTCCCTTCTGCTCTTCATATCATATCCTATCATATCATATTATATCACACGGTATCGTATCGTATTTAATGTCATGTCGTATCATATATCATATGAATAGTACAGGGGAAAAACCTGATACGTCACGTTTTACTGTTTTTACAGCACAGCAAGTTAAAAGTTTCAAGATCTAATATATTCTATTATCTTTGATTCCGTGAGTGAGTTGTTGAACTTTATTAAGGAAAATAAACTAGAGACAGCCAACTCTGCAGTTGTCAAAGTTTGTGAACTTCACTAACAATTCCTGCCACTACTTCCTCTCTGTTCTCAACACAGTAAAGACATTTATGAGAAACTCTATACGCCAAAACGAATGTCACACTTGGCAGTTTTGAAATTGAAAAATCTTTTAAGGAACTGTCACAACAATTTATATTTTACGATGTCGTCAAAGACGAGTTTGACAAACAAAACGGGAGAATCATTTTGCAGTTTAATTGACAGATGAGTAGGTAATTTTTCTCTAAATACAGGGTGTTTCAGGAGGAATAGTAAATATTTAGAGGGCGGTATTATGGACTATGGTGAGTAAAAAAGTTTATATAAACAAGTGTCCAATTTTCAATGGGTGTGGAAATACAACTGTTTGTAAGTTGTGCATAACAAGCCTACAAGACAAGAAGGAAAGACAAATGACTTAACAATTACACTTAGTGTTTATTTACAATACAATTCAACAGTTCAATGCATTCTTCCGCTCTGTTATTCTTGTCGTTCCTTTTTATTCATAATGCGAGCGACCAATAATCTGATCGTTGCGTTTGCTAGGTTTTGTACAAAGACAAAATCGACAGGATTAAGGCCTGGGGACCTTGCCCAATGCACGTGACTATCGCGGCTGATCCATCTTCCGCGGAATGTGATATTAAGTGAGTTACCTGGAGGCTAAAATATACAGGCGCCCCGTCATGCTGGACGAACATGCCCATCTTTGTAGCCAACGGCTATTTCTCTACATCCCTTTATGATCAGTGCTACCCTCAGACGATCTTACAAGAGCGACACGTACTATCACTTTGTGCGTAGTCATTTGCTTCATATAATTTCTAACATTTATTACCTATATGTAACATTCTAAGAGCTGTATTTTCACACACATTAAGAATTGGACACATGTTTATATGAACTCTTTTATACACAATAGTCCATGCTACTGCTCTCTAATATATTTACTATTCCTCCTGAAACACCCTGTATTCATTGTGTTTAGTTACTGCTTCCCTACTTTGAAATATTACTGTACCTTCAGAAGAGGAGGAATAGGTGAAATGTTCGTTTCTGTAGATTATCTGGAACCCATCCGATTCCCGCATGGCTGCAGCCGAGGTTGTCTGCTCTCTTGTTCTGGGTCGAGCTAAAAAGCAATATTGAGTTTCTGGCTGATATGTACATCTATTATCAGGCAGTACATCTCACTTGACGATGTGTGTCAGAGGAAGAACAATTATTGTTTGTATGCATCTGAAGTCTGACTAGTGTAATATGTAGCTAGTCGGCGTTGTATCCACTGGAGTGGGAAAGAAACTGGCCACCCTAACCCATAATCTCCTGACCTAGTTACCTCATAAGTGGTGCCTTCTTAGTATCACTTGTGAGGTTCAGACTTGTCTTCGAACAGTAGGCTAAACAACAACAATAATGCTGGGTGGAAATCGTCGTTATCACACTGATTGCTAGCTAATGAACAAGATAGAGAGTGCATATTAGATAAGAATGATAGCATGTACGTCATCAAACTATCTACAATAAGTAAATCATTTTTAGGGAGCCGTGATTATGTACACTATAAGAAAAAATTACTGGCCTTTTGAATATTCTATGTTCCAGAAACGAGCAACTGCGCAACTGTTAATGATGTTTCATATAGTTATACTGTAAGTTTCAAATAATTAGAATGCGTTAATTGGATTTTTCACAGCTTTAAAATTCTGGTTACTCATAGCTTTAAATTCTGAGTTGTCTCCCTCTTGAATTGGCCCGTCTATATAGTGTACTATATTCAGACCTCGGTGAGGGTGCTGACAGACCACGCAGAAGTGAAGTCCTCCATCTCGTCTCAGATGGCTCAGACATGTGCGAATCATGCAGAGAAGAGCGGATTCGAGCCTGGGTGCAGTGATTTTTATTTCTTGAATAACTCGAAAATGGAATTGTTTTTCACAGAGTCATGTGACCGATGTTTCAGTTTATTCAACAGAAAGTGGAATAATTATTGCCCAAATCCTATCACTTATTATTAGGCTTGACCCGACTCAAAGAATATATATAAAAAACGAACCATTACTTGGGATATAGTTTGTCTTCTTCAAACAAAATAAAACACAAAAAAAAAAACAGTTATAGAAATTGTACTCTAAAACATAATTTTAGCGTTATTCCAGTCGTGAACCAATCTGCCCGCGTAGATCAGTTTGCGTCTACTCGTTCTACTAATAATGTCTCGGGTTCCTTGCTGCTCTCCTGAAACTATTTCCTAGAACATTCCTCAGCTGGACCAGGTATCAATTTTCAGGACAAGACACTGGTCATTCCCCAGGTATGATTGCATGTAACACATTTTCCGACAAAGTTACGGTGCAATTCAACCTCTAACAATTCTTAGCTAACATTCCCTAACACTTTGATTACTTCCAGTCCATTTTTTAAAACACTCTGTATAAATTGTCAATACTGTTGTTGTTTAGTCAATTGCCGGAAAAGACAGGTGTGAACTCAAAGTGACAACAATAAGGTACCACTCATGAGGCAACTAAGCCAGGAGATAATGGGTTAGGCTGGCCAGTTCCTTCCCCTCTTTGTCTTTACTTTTCCTTACAATTACATAACGTCGTTATTACCTCGTTTACTCATATGTGACCAAGAACTTGCAAATTTTGAAATAAAAATATTCAAATTTTGCCCTGAACGTGCTTTTATTAGCTGTAAGTGATGTTTATGGTGGATATATTTGACTTACTGTCAACAGAAGGCAACTCTTCTAAATCCGGTATATAAACGTCGTCCTCGTCGTCATCTATGCAGTTCTCCACAGCCCACCTGATGTTAATTGGGCTGTTGGTAGGCACAGAACCTGTTAAGCAGTGCAAACTCAATATAACATTGAACAACATATAACTAAATTACACACTTTTAAGTTTGCTTTCCTTTCCTCAAACTTTTTATTTTGTTCGCATTACTATGTGTTATTGAACATTTTAAAATCCACACGTAGCCAGAGGCTATGTCTGTATAAATAATAAATGTTTATTTACTTGACTTACAAGTTAAAGCATTGTGTATATTTTACAATTATTTGCAATTAGGGCTCGGAAGTTGATGACCTAAAAGTCATAGGAAAATGACTTATAACATGGCTTTAAAATTGTAAAAAATATGACATCATAATGATTTCTAGGATCTCAGACTTGAAAGACATTCCTGTGTATTGGAAAGCTCTTCTCTCCTTCAACTGACGTCATGGCCACATACGTGAAGTGACCAAGGTCCGCTGGTGAAAAATCTTCATCAAAAACACTGAAGTCAGTGCATGACACAATCTGCATTAGGTTCTGGAATGTAGGCTATGTTTACGCCGTGAAAAATTCCGTTCGAAACAAGGAAAGGGCAATAATGCAACAAAAAGTAGAACATTTCCTAAAAAATGATCAGTAAACAATAAAAGACAAAAAGTGCGAGTAAATGCAAAATAAAAAAAAAGTAGTCATAGGCTATATTGGTTCGTGTTGAATTTAAACGAGTTTATATCGTATCTCGCTTTGTCTGTGATATCAGAAAAAATTTTATATTTCATCAACTTCGAACCCTATACGTCACTCATCAACTCTCCACCATTGTTCCACCTCCCTTCTCATATTCCCATCACATCCACTCATTTCTTCTCCTTGCTTCCTTCAAGTTTTCCATCTTACCTGGCAGATCTGGAGTTTCTCTAGCTCTTCTTTCTTCATCGGTGATGGCTTCCGCCATGTTACGTCCTTCCTCAGTATCCCCCACCCGGACATCCGATTGGGGGGATAGTTTACGTCCGGAGTTTTTTACCAAGAATGGACGCATCATGGCATAATTTTGTTTTATTCTTCTCTGGGATGGATAAATGCGGAAGCTTCCCATTGCTCTCCGCACACCACTCTCTCTTTCGCATCTTAAAAGATCCCAGGGGGCCCCACGTGGAGGTGAGGAGAGTGGATTTGACTAATTAGGCCCTCCGGACTTCACCGAAATTCACCACAAGAGTTAAATATCAGATCCATCAGGGTTTTTGACCCAGTCAGAGACCAGGAAATCCCAATTAGCCTTCGCCCCCCTTATACTGTCTAAGGATTAAAAAGATCATAAAGCTGATAAGACCAACAAAGATTCTTATCGAACATGACACCAAGAATATTAGACATAAAAAAGATTTAAAATTAAACAGTTACATATGGTACCTTCAAGTTCTGCATGAAGTTTCATGAAAATACATTAGGTAAGAAAAAGACGTTATAAATTTTGTTTCAATTCACTCCCTATAAAGGGGTATTTTCCCTTACACAAACATTATCAGAATTTGTACTCAGATCACATAGCTACCTTTAAGTTCTGCATCAAGTTTCATAAAATTATGTTACATAGGAAGCAAGTTATTAATTTTGTCTAAATTCATCCCTATAAAGAGGTAGTTTCCCTTACACAAACATCAGAATTACAGTAGTACTCAGATCACATAGCACCGAAAGTTACCCAGCATTTGCTCGAATTAGGTTGAGGGAAAACCCCTGAAAAAACCTCAACCAGGTAACTTGCCCCGACCGTGATTCGAACCCGGGCCACCTGGTTTCGCAGCCAGACGCGCTGACCGTTACTCCACAGGTGTGGAATATATGGACCATATGAGGAAATGAAAAGGAAGGCAGAAAATAGGAAAGATTGGAGAAATCTGGGTTTCCAGTGAAAGACTTGCCCTTGGGGAGAACACCAAATTAATGAATGAATTATCATTACATTGAAATTTAGTAAAAATTTATATTTTATGTGGAACAAATAGAGTTAACTATACATTACCGCGGCTCACCCAAATATTTCTGTAATTAAATGATAGGCCTAAAATATGTGTACTTTATCCTATAATTAATATGTACCACCTGTAGGTATATTTGAATCGCACTTTTTAGAAATAAACTAAGTAAAAATTTGTAATTCTTTACTGATGAAGTGATTAATATTTCCATCAAGTAGTGATTTGCAAAGAAAGGAACTTAGTCAAATCTTTCCCATCAAGTTGATATTTATGGTACGAGACAGGTACACTCGTATGTAGCCTATTCATGAAAATAAGTTTCTTTGCTCTCCTGAAAAGTAGCAAATTTTGACTTACAAGCAAACGTTCTGATAGCGGCAGATGAAAAGTTAAATTTCTTTCTTCCACCATGTTAATAATGTCAAAAGAAGTTCTGATACAAATTTTGGCCACTTGACCCCAAATACGAGGCCGTCCAGAAAGTGATTTTCCCTGGAGCCGTTTATAGAAAAAAGCACAATTGCATGGAAATATTTATTGCAACAGATACAGCAATTGTTGCGCTATTTGTAAACATATCCCCCACTGAAATTGAGATATTTTTCATACCATGGGTTCAATTTTTGTGTCGTAAAAGTCAGCCGCCTTAGATCGGAACCAGCGTTTGACTGCGTCTGCACCTCTCTGTCGATCCCATGAAATGAGAAATGTTTCAATTCCGGTGGAAAATATGTTGAAAAATAGCTGAATAATTGTTGTGTTTGTTCCAATTAATTTGTCCAATGAAATTGTGTTTTTTTCTGTTAACGGCCCCTGGCGAACTTATTTTTTTATGGTGCTCGTAATTGCGGTCGAGTGGCCAAAATTTGTATAAGCACTTCTTTTGACATTATTAACACGGTGGGAGAAAAAAAAATAACTTTTTTATCTGTCCCCATCAGAAGGTTTGCTTGTAAGTTCCTTTTAAAGCGTGCTATTCATTTGTAATATTAATTTATTTCTCACTTTCAGTTGATCATGAATTAACCCAACCCAACAGTCCCATTTGTGGTGTAGAAGGATTTCGAAGTTTCATTATTGTTAAAATTTTAAATATTATTATTATTATTATTATTATTATTATTATTATTATTATTACACATTTATTGAAGTGGATGTAATTGTAGAATTGAAAACAAGTTAATAATGCACATACATTGTCAAAAACTTGCATTTTCAATTTCGTTTAAAGTGCACATTCGCTGTAAACAGTAGGCTTACTATGAACTTTTACAACATTTTTAAAAGGATAAAAAACCAAAATAATCCTTACTATACAAATGATATATGAGGCTATCAAGTGCAAAACTCGCCTTATCCAAAATTAAAAAAAAAAAAAAAAAAAAAAAAAAAAAAAAAAAAAAAAAAAAAAAAAAAAAAAAAAAGTCAGTTACATATGGGATGTTGCACTTCTTGCAAATCTCTATCTAGTGATGTAGTCGGTTTGTGCAAATCTTGTCTAATTCCTCTTCCATAGAGCTCAGAAAACTACTATCAAATGCAAAACTGTCCACATCCATAACATTGGTACGTGCAAAACCAAGTGTAATCCATCTAACAATTTAGAGCTAAACTCTTCTTATCCAGTGTTTGCTGTGCTACCATTAAGAAATAAGAAAAGCAAAACTCGTCTTATCCAACGTTAAGAAAAACACAAATTTTTATGCTCGTTAATATTATTTTGGCAACCCTGCATCGAAAGAGCTTAGAGGCGGAGACAGAAAAAAGAACAACAAAAGAACAACAGTAAGAGAGAATTATCGGTCAGATCTGTGTGTGGGCAAGACTATTTTAAAACGCGGAAAAACTTAGAAATGCTTTCTGCAAGGAATCTGAATATAGGTATTGCAACAAAGGAAGAAAAATTGAAAGATGTAGTTAATTTATTAAAGAAACATTTTGGTGAGAACTGGGAGGAGAATGAAAATTTTGTCTGTTACAAAAATGTAATTTCTCAGAATACTACAGCAGATTGCAATGAAGAAGAGGATGTGTTTTGCAATAGTTTCATGGACGTTGAAGGAGAACAACTCAGAATTTGAAATGAAATATTGAAAAAAAACTACAGACGTGGACAAATTACTAACAAAATTGACGATTTTTATGATAATTCTGTTTACAAAATTTGACTTTTCAATTTAAACTACAGTTGACAATTTTGCATAATTCCATCATTACAGCAGACAGAAATATGTAAAAATGTCAACTGTAGTTAAAATTGAAGAGTCAAGTATTGTAAAAATATATAATAAAAATCTTCAATTTAGCTAATAATTTATAAATTAGCAAAAATGTCAACTGCATTGAAGAGCCAAATTTTGTAAAAATATAAAACAAAAATCTTCAGTTTTGCTAATCATTTGGAAATATCCAAAATGTCAACTGTAGTCCAAATTGAAGAATCAAATTTTGTAACAATATACAATAAAAACCTTCAGTTTTGCTAATAATTTGTAAATATGCAAAAATATCAAATGTAGTCCAAACTGAAGAGTTAAATTTTGAAAAATATACAATACAAATCTTCAATTTGGCTAATAATTTGTCCACGTCTGTACATATGTGAATATAGAGAGTTTTCATTTATCTTTTTATATTGTGAAAGTGTTAACATACAAAGTGTCCCATTTATCTTTTACACCTAATATAACTTTTCTGTTTGGATAGGCATTGGGATTTTTGTTTTTGAGCGTTATGTTAGAACGAGGGGCTAATATGAGTAAAGAGATTTGGTGTACGTAACTACATTATGGTATAAGACACACGTGACATCAATTTTTCAAAAAAACACTACATTACCTTAATCATTTTACATTGATTACACACATTAAGACGAGTTAAAAAAAATGTATCACAATGTCACCTTCCTAATCATTAACATCAAAATGAAACAAAAACGTACTTCCAATGTGATAATGTTATGCTTTGAGAATCAAAGAAAATGTTCCAAATGGTAACCATTCACATTAATGCACATTCGAAGGCATTCCCTGAAAGACGGTAGGACTGCCCGGCATGTTGCTAGTTGAATGGACACACAAGCCTGTCGAATGCGTTGCTGCATGTCGTCTGGTGTTGTCAGAATGTCCTGGTACACACTGTCCTTTACAGTTCCTCACACGAAGAAGTGAAGTGGCGACAGGTCCGGAGAACGTGCAGGCCACTGTAGTGGATTGTGGCGTCGATAGATGTTGTGGTTTGTTTACATGTTAAGACAGCAAACACACAACACACGACGTGTATGGACGTCAGTCGTCTTTCGTTTTGTGTAAATCAATGCACAAGATGAATGGGGTACCACAACAAACAGCACATTCTGATGGCATTCATTTTGCATTTTGTTGTTATTAATGATTGGGAAGGTGACATTGTGATACATTTTTGAACTCGTCTTAATGTGTGTAATCAATGTAACATGATTAAACTATGTAGTTCTATTTGAAGATTGATTACGTCACGTGTATCTTGTACCATAATGTAGTTACATGCAAAAAATCTCTACACTCATATTAGGACCCCGTTCTAACATAACTCTCAAAAACAAAAATTTGAATATCTATCCAAACAAAAAAGTTATAATAGGCGCACAAGATAAATGGGACATTCTGTATAAAGAATAGTATGTGTATTTGCACTAAATTATAAGACTTTATTCATTTATGTTATGAAGCAAAGATAGTGAATAGTAAATGAGAAAATTAAAGCTATTTTTTATAAAAGCATATGTTGTAACAACCAAAACTTGTCTTATCCACAACAGTACAGTGCAAAACCCGCCTTATCCAAAATTAGATTGTGTTTCACTGTCGTAATATTGCTGTCTGATTTTTCATATGATGCATGTTAGATTTAGGGCCTTGTAACAAAATGATAGCATTAAAATACATTTCAAAATCTTTACGGTTTGTCTTGCAGAGGTTTTTCCTAGTTTCTGACAAATCACTTTACCTGAATAAGGAGAGTTTTGCATTTGATAGCCTCATATTTCAGTATTATTTAATAATTCACACACGTAATTATACAGTACGAACCGTAAGTAATGTCATTAATTCTGGTGGATGATTCCATTAGTAAAGAGCAACAGAAAAGTCAAATACCATTTTCCTGTCTTGTGAATAGTTTTCCAGAAAAATGTGAATATTAAAATAGATAAATTAGGAGATAGTGCAACTCTGTGTAATCAATAGGATGTAGTCTACACATAATTCTCTGTTCCTCTGAACAACCCCTTCACCTGGCTTGTTACGAACAGGGAAGTTGAAGGTCTTTGCCACGTATAGCCTATTGTTTTAAACTTATAAGAAAAATACTGATAATATAGAGTCTAAATTTTGTATTATACTGTGTTAGAGAAAGGAGAATGAACACTGCTCACTTCAAGTTAAACAAAATTTAAAAAAAAATTGAAAATAAACTCTACAACCTAATTTTAATTAAATATTTAGAGAGCACAGACAATAACGTGAGCTTATTTCAGAATAAATTTAAAAGATTAAGAAATATTTGTACACTCCCATTTCAATTGAATATTCTCAGAACTAATAAAATAATGATGCTTAGTTTACGCCATAAAAACAAGATTTTAAAACATTTAAAACTCTACAGGCAAAAATAAAAATACGATTTGTTATTTTATGTCAAAACGAACAAAATTACAAATAATAAGATTTTTAATCTCTTTCAATTTAATTTTAATTAAATATTCGGTGAACAAATGCAATGCGAAAAAATTATTCACTTATTTTTACGTCACACAAATCAACTTAATTGTATAAAAAACTCAATTTGTCGTGCTACAAGCATTTCATTCAGGAAAATAGAAATATTTCCCTCCCACCTTAATATTTTAAAGAGGTAACAGGTAAACTTACATCCAAGGAATACAACTTTCCGAGACGTCTTCAAAATCAGTCGTGTACGTTATGTTTACATTTCTCGATTTCTCAACCGCCGCGTCTCGTCGTCTCGAACACCCCAGCTGTTCAGGGTAGGTACTTGGCCTACGACAACGTCTATCTGCCTCTCTGCAGGCAATATTAACCTTCACATCGTTGTCACTGTGCACTGCGTTTTAAAATTCCTTTGCAGAACGAAAACTTGCATTTGTTCGGATCAAATTTCTGCACATTAAAGGACAAAATTAAAATAAAATTATTTAAATCATTTATTATCTTAATACATTGCTCTCTTAAACTGACCGATAATACTGGGAAATATTCCAATAGCTTTCACAAAATACACTATGAAATTATTCATATACAGTTTTTTTTCCTCAAGATGGAAACAAAAACGAGCAAAATGATATTAAACTATTTTGTGTGAAATATCTCAAAGATTAACCCCTTGAAATTAATGACATTACTTACGGTTCAACCAGAATAAAATCTCGCACTAAATTGTTTTGTTGGGTGGGATGAATATGTTCCTTTCTAGAGGGTACACACTTTTTCTATAATTATATGGTTTTAGGGCGGAAAGCTATAGTCTCACTTCTGTTTCTGCATTTCGTCTTCTTAGGTAATTTGTGTTCATGGATACATACGCAGAGAATCCTGATTTGAAACTGATAAATATTATATTTCTTTTTAGATCTTTGACAGTATTAATGATATTAATACTAATGAAATATAATAATTATTATTTATTTTGTAATATTACGATTATATCATAATAATATTATTATTGGTGATGTTTCATGTTTTTATTGATTCGTATTTCTGTGATTTTTATACATTTTGCAGTATTCTCCAAATTTTAAAATACTATTTAAATACAATTTATGATTCACAGAATGCCAAACTTTCAGAAGTGCTGTATTACACGATTTATTTTGTTTGTATTTATGGATAAGGAAGGATAGTCATAAAACAATGTACTGTATTAAAACCATAATCCTCATTGTTCTCAGTAATTTTTAAATTGCGTCACTCGTTCGGTAGTATTTTAAATATGCCTGTACAGTAGAGGCTTAATTATCAGCACCCATATACACACTTATTCCTAGAATGGTCATTGACACTACAAATCGTAAATGTTTTCATTACCTACTTATTGTTGCAGTTTTCAAGCATAATATATAATATAACTTAGCAAACTTACCTTAGTGGGAAGAGGTTTATCCTGGTTGTCCTATGGGAATCGAACCGAGCTCCTCAATACACATATTCTCCATAAAGCGCTATTTTTGCTTGCTTTAATTGAAATCAGAAAGCATAATGGCGGTCCAATATGTCATTTGTTTTGTAGAAGACGGCATTGTTACGTGTTGAGTGATGAACGCGAATTCCATAGAGAATGAAGAAAATGGATCTAGCGTCAGAGAGTAGAAGCAGTAGTTAAGAAAATTGATAGTCCTTAGGTTGAGAACTTTCGACCTCATTTTGAAATGTAGTCAACTGGGCGCAAAGGAATTAACAAACTAGATTCAATTCCAAGAAAGCGAGAAATTTTACAGTGTGATTAAATCAAATTTCCGTCTGAAATGTGCGTTGATGGTTATACGTAGTACTTTCATTCGTTATTCACATTATTATTTTGTCTCCTGTATCTCTCCTACTGGAACCTCAATTTCGAAGTCTAATTATGACAAGTGATCAGGGTATCGTCTACATATCTTATCTATTGTAATATATTTCTTTTGTCCACACCTGTGGAGTAACGGTCAGCGCGTCTGGCCGCGAAACCAGGTGGCCCGGTTCGAATCTCGGTCGGGGCAAGTTACCTGGTTGAGGTTTTTTCCGGGGTTTTCCCTCAACCCAATCCGAGCAAATGTTGGGTAACTTTCGGTGCTGGACCCCGGACTCATTTCGTCGAGATTACCACTTTCATTTCATTCAGACGCTAAATAACCTAGATGTAGATACAGCGTCGTAAAATAAGCCAATAAAATACAAGTAGCCTACTAAATTTATTTCCTCCGAGTTGTTTGCCATTATCTATGAAAGAAGAGAAATCGAGAGAAAGCATCGATAATCCATCTTTCTATCTATAAAATTTCCAGTTGACTGTTACAAATACGTAATAATTTAGTAAATTCTTCAATTTCTGTATCTCTTTTACTTTGATCTTTTAAGTTTTATCGTATTATTTCTATCGTTCCGTTGGCCGGAATGTTTGTGTACAAACGAGGCAAGTGTGCTGTTAAAGTTTTCTTTAAAATCTCAACTAACTGAACGTTACTTTTAACATTGTAGCCTTTATTGTATTTAAAATTTGTTCTAAGGTATTTTTGTAGTCCACCGCTATGGAGTAACGGTTACCACGTCACACCGTGAAACGAACAGGCCCGGGTTCAAATCCTAGTTGAGACAAATTACCTGGTTGAGGGTTTCCTGGTTTTTTCCGGGGTTTTCCCTCAACCACTTGCAGCAGAATAGCACCTCGGACTCATTTCTCTATCATGAATTCACATATCATCACCATCTATACAGTCGGTATAGATTGCGGGTTCGATCCCAGCCCAAGTCGATGGTATTTAAGTTTGCTTAAATGCGACAGGCTCATGTCAGTATATTTACTGGCATGTAAAAGAACTCCTGAGGGACAAAATACAGGCACACCGGCGACGCTGATGTAACCTCGGTTGTTTATAAATTATCATCCATACAATATCCCGGGTTCAGTTCACGGTGCGGTGTGCTGTACTTGTACAAGAGCGCGGCCGTTCCGCTACCTAATAATTCACAGAATAGGAGTGGTAAGCACAATAAGCCTCAGGCTGGAATGTAAGCGTTCGAGTCCCCTCGTCCGTACAAGAAAAAAAAAGTATGTTTGTAGAAATAGAATAGAACATGGATGTCCAAACGCCTATAGAAGCAGGACATACTGCACGTCAAGCATGCTCTGCTAAGGTCAATAACTTTCCATATGAAATAGGAAAAACGACATTAAAGATTATGCGCTGCGGGTTGCTTATGCCAGGGGTTGCCTCGTACAAGTTACAATTGGACATCTATGGAACAGAACTTACGGGAAGGGGTCACTATGGCCCAGCACTACGACCTATTAGGATTTATTACGCTAAGCCTCAAGATAGGCGCATTCCCAAACCCAAACCGTCTGACTACACTAAGGTTTCGAGCAGGTAATCTCCGTCGTTCCAGGCCAGCCCCCTCCGTGCGTCGCCATCAGGCGATCGGGGAATGATATGGACTGATGATGAAATGATGTAGTGTGCCTAATATAGAGAAGCGGGAGACCCCAGGAAAAAAACCAACTGCGACTTGTCCGCCACAACTGTCACTTTGGATTTTTCAATGAAAAATCACAGAACTGACCGGGACTCGAACTCAGGTCGTCTGCGAGACAAGCCGGAAGTCTGATTACTCAGCCAGCGCAGGGCTATCTTTGTGGAAAGTTTGTTGCGTTGCAAGTTGGTCTAACGGGGACGGTTTGTTTGTGAATTTTAGGTAGTGCTGTCGTGTGGAGTTGCTGGTCTCCCACCGGAGGCGGATAGGGGAAAACCTAACAGATAAAGAGGGTACTGGGGAAATAAAATAACCAGGGCGGACCAAAACTGGCACTACTTGCTTGTAGTTTGATAGTAGTTTATCAAAGGCTAAAGGCAGAAAACCTTGAACAAAATTACGTGGTCCTCCAGGTTGGACGTTGGTGCAACGGGCTAGCTTCTCGTTCATTGTAAAACAAAAAAGGCTAAAAAAAACACCAAGCAACACAGAGGAGTAGCATTTGGTTTCCGAAAGATGGCACAGCTATTATGACACAGGAATGATTGATTGATTGATTTATTTATTTATTTATTGATTTATTGGGTAGTGGTTTCATTTTTGGTGGTTGAGGATTCATCTGTATTAATGAACGTTTTTCTTTTTCGGTTAAAATTAAGTCTATAGTTTTTATGATACTTTTTAAAGTGTTTTTTTTTTAATTTGGTAGTAGAATCTGATTTGATTAGTTCAAAGTTATTATCCGAAAAGAATTTTTGTATTTTTTCTCTATAAGTTGCTTTTTCCGTAACTACTGTTGCATTCCATTTGTCTCCTTTTGTGATGATGATATTATATTGTCTTGTATTTTCTTTTTATAGATGTGGCAAAAACAAAATCACTCCTGTGTGGGGGAAAAAAAAAACATTTACCTACAACATTTATTTTACATTTTAAAGGAAGTTTTGGAGAGGTTAGTTAAACACTGCAAAGTTTTGAAATGATAAACATCTATGATGTTACTATACAGTTCATCACTGTAACAAGAACGAATGTCTAACGCTCGGCTTATACCGTTCGAGGATTTATCGCTCGCGACAATTTTACCCAACATTCATGTGCGCTACCTATCGGTTTATGCTATGAACTACTTGGCGCTCGAGCGAAAACGTCCGACGCAGATCTCTGTTGTGTATATACATATTCCCCTTACGTCATGGTACTGATTTTGATTATATGTCATTTTCTACTTTATTTTGTATTGTCCTTATATTATGTAACTAATCTTGACTATTTTTAATTTTCTACTATACCTATTTTATGTAATTTTTAAGGTAGTCTATCTTCTTTTGTGTTGTTTTATAATCTACGACATAATTTAGTATTTCATGTATATTATGAAACTTGGTTGAGTGGAAGAGAAGGCCTTATAGCCTTAACTCTGCTACGCAAAATAAAGCTGCTGCTGCATTCAATTACATTCAATTTACATTTGACTACACATTCCTTTACAGATTTTGTTCAAAATGGAGGGTCCTGTTTCTCAATACACAGTTCATAACTAATTTACAGATGACAGAACATAACTCACGATTTTCATCGATTTTCACGAATGACTATTCGATCATCCGTCGCAACTGATGCAGAACTTGCGGTTTTTGAGCAAAAATATTGTTTTTCAGGATTACTTACCCCACAGCGAAAAATCACATGACGTCAGGTCGCATGATCTGGGTGGCGATCCTATTGTGTCACGACGGCATATCCATTCGTGGAATTGCTAGTTCAAGAAGTCCCTCACTCCTACACCAAAATGAGGTGGTGCTCCATCCTGTAGTGATATCAACTGCATATGGCAAAACTGGTGCTGTATGTGATCAAACAGAATAGAAAGGTTTTGGTGAAATCAATGAATTTTGTGTCGTGAGACAAAATTTATTTTTAAATTAGATCAATCATAAATAAATATTATACAATATATTTATTATTATTTCAATACAAGTCATTGTGATTTTACCTGATTTGGTGATATCTGTTTTTGAAAAGTGCAACGCCCAGAAATAATGACCCGAACGACTCCAAACTCGGGAGATGTGTAGAACAATGCACCAACAACAACTGATATAAATTTTCGTACCATCATTCGCAGAATACATGCAGCTCTTTGCTTGTTTCAATCTTTTGAACTGAAACAACCCAGGACTCACCACGTGGAGGTGGCTGCATGTCGAGTCCCGCCCTGCCCATCCCAACCTCCCTACCATGTGGGCAAGTATATTCCATTATTCATTCTTTGTCATTTTCAATTTATGTTCATACTCTCTCTTCTTGCATCAGTATTTAGGTTTCCATTTCATATTTCTTTGGTCTCAATTTATAAAAGTCACATTATTAAGGCACTCAATCACTGCATGTCAGTGCAACGAAAATTATGAAGAAATGCTTGATGTCATTATTTTTGTCTGTGATTTTTCCCACTGTCGTAGTACCATGCAATTAAATGTATACACGATAGCTAAAGTTTAAAGTAACTTTCGGTACGATGGATAATATTTTTGACATGAATTTAGGCAACTTATGTTTCTTGTTTCTTTATTTATTATCATTTCACATCTTGCTGGATTGCCCAGATCTAAGCCAATGAGGCATTGTTATCTCGGGAAGCAAACATTGCCTCTTCTGAAGAAATTAATTCCAGCAGCACAGGTAAACTGGAAACACATTGCGATCTTGTGGGTTAATCTCCAGTTTCTGGGATGCACAAGGGGTCATTTGTGTCCAAGTAATCTACACCCTTAATTTAGAAGAAGAAGAAGATTATATTCTGTTAGGTATTGCACAAAACATTTCCAATTCCATATTTTCTGCTAGTTTTTGAGCTAATTCTTTCCTCTGTATGTGTCTTGACCATCTGAATTCTGAAGATTTCCAAAAAAATATATATGCTGGCAGTTATTATTACACTTACTGTATATAATAAATCACCTTACAAATTTTTCCGCCTGCCCTAGAGGTCTACATTTTTACTAATCATTACTGTTACATTTCAAATATAATATTTTATATGTCATTTAATGTTCTCTGGAACTGTCTTAACACATTCTATTGTCCCTTTTGTCCCTTTTTCACACCGCCGTTGTTCTTATTACTGATCCAGGTCGTCGTACTGCATAATAATAATATCAGCTTATTTTCAGAATATGTTACATTGTGGCGATGAAGATGTCTTTCCACGCAGTTGTCACCATTTCTCAATATGAATAAGGCGACTGGGTGTCTTCTTCCTTTACGACTATCTTCCTCCCAGAGTTCACTTCACCTCTATGTAAAGTCACATTTTTGTTGCACATTATTGCAGTTCAGCCAATTTCGGTTTTGTTACACTTTTAATAAATTCTTTCCAGTTTTCTGTTACAGCAGAAGAATTATAATTTTCGATTGCAAGCATAAAATTTAGAAAGATTCTTCAGTGTTATATGTTCTAACATTCTTGAATAAATAGAATGATGAAAATTAAAAAAAAAACTAATATTCTGAGGTATATTTCTGTACCTAAATTTCCACATTGCTGTAGCATAGAAGGTTAATGAATATTGCAGAAAATGGTAAAATTTATCGTTATTAACTTATGATTTTATCCTTCATCATGGTGGTGCAATATTAAAGTTCAAAGTTTCCATTGCGATGGTGTAAGTCAATAAATTCTCAACTGTTTAATATTTCACCGTTGTATATATTGCGAAGTGTATGTCTCTGTTGGATACAATTTCAATTCTGTTTCCTATTTCCATTTCCGTTATTATGTTCATACATTTCTTCAGTAAAATAAATGCAAGATTATTAAATTTGTATAATAGGTAATGAGATTTCTTCAAGTCATCCCTCAAAATTTAGAGAAACAAATGTTGCACCCAGAATATTATAAAACTGCAGTAACAGATGTCCTAATATTCGGAGAAATAAATTAGAGAGCGGAATTGTACACCATTATTTCAAGTTATCTGTGCATTTTACTATTCCTCGCCATTGTGAAAACGAAAGCATTAGACGTTTTGCTTTATTGATTATGCAGTCATATTCAAAGAAACTACAGACTATACAGAAGTTGACGATTTTCATTTTAATTTACTAACAGCTTATCATCAAGTACATATTGTAAAATTAAATAGCACATACTACAACTTAAGTATTGCAGCTATTTTAGATATAAATGTAACGCATGCGCAGTAGGTACCAACCACTTCCTATCTAACAGTCGCTATCGGTCAAGATATACCGAGAGTATTATACCAGGTGGTCCATCTGCTCAGTTTTAACAACGATTATAGAAAACCCATCAAACAGAGGCGGACAACGGGATATCTACATTACAGGGGCAATGCCTTCATAAAAGCAATATGAAGACAACAAAGCTCTGGAAGAGGGGAAAAGAAGGCCTAATGGCCTTATCTCTAAAAGGTTAAATAGATAGACAGACAGACAGACAGACAGACAGATAGACAGATAGACAGATAGATAGATAGATAGATAGATAGATAGATAGATAGATAGATAGATAGATAGATAGATAGATAGATAGATAGATAGATAGATAGATAGATAGATAGATAGATAGATAGATAGATAGATAGATAGATAGATAGATAGATAGATCAATAAGCAGTTAAATAAGCAGTTAAACAAGCAGTTAAACAAGCTGATAAATCAAGAGTTTAATCAGTATTTAGATAAGTAGTTCAGTAAGTAGTTAGATAAGTAGTTTAATAAATACTTAAGTAAATAGTAAAATAAAAAAATAATTAGTTAAATAAAAAGTTAAATCAATAGTTAAATAAAAAGTTAAATAAAATGTTAACTAAACAGTAAATAAATAGTTAAATCAATAGTTAAATCAATAGTTAAATCAATATTTAAATCAATATTTAAATAAGTAGTTAAACAAATAGTTAAATAAACAAATGGTTAAATAAATAAATATTTAAATAAATAGATAAATAAGCAGTTAAATAAGCGGTTAAGTCAACGGTTAAACCAACCGTTAAATAAACGGTTAAATAAATAAATAAATGTACCAATAATAAATTGTTAAATAAGTAGTTAAATATGTAGTTCAGTATGTAGTTAAATTAGTAGTTAAATAAGTCTTAAAATAAGTATTTAAATAAGTAGTTATGTAAGTAGTTAAATAAGTAGTTAAATAAGCAGTTAAATTGGCAACTAAATAAGAAGTTAAATAAGCAGTTAAATCAGCAGTTAAATTAGCAGTTAAATAAGCAGTTAATTAGGCAGTTAATTAAGCAATTAAGTCAACAGTTAAATCAACGCTTAAATCAACAGTTAAGTCAGTAGTCAAATGAATAATTAAATCATTAGTTAAATAAGTAGTTAAATAAATAATGAAATAAATAATGAAATAAAAAAATTAATAAATAATTAAATAAATAGTTAAATAAAAAGTTGAATCAATTGTTAAATCAATAGTTAAATAATCATTTAAATAAATAGTTAAATATATAAATATTTAAATAAATAAATAGTTAAATATGCGCTTACATATAAATGGTTAAATAAACGGTTAAATAAGTAAGTTAATAAATAACAAAATAAATAAATAAGTAAATAAATAAATAGTTAAATAAATAGATAAATAAGTAGTTAAATTTGTAGTTAAATAAGTATTTAAATAAGTAGTTAAATAATTCGTTAACTAAGCAGTTAAATCAGCAGTTAAATCAACAGTTAAATATGTAGTTAAATAAGTAATTATATGAGAAATTTAATGAGTTGTTAAATAAATAGTTAAATAATTAGTTTAATATTTAAATAAAAATGTAAATAAATAGTTAAATAAAAAGTTGAATCAATAGTTAAATCAATAGTTACATAAGTAGTTAAATAATTAGTTAAATAATAAGTTAAATAAGAAGTTAAATAAATAGTTATCTATAGTTAAATCAACAGTGCAAAACATAGTTCAATCAATATTTAAATCAATATTTAAATAAATAGTTAAATAAGTAGCTAAATAAGTAGGTAAATATGTACTGAAATAAATAGTAAAATAAGCAGTTAAATAAGCAGTTAAATCAATAGTTAATTCAATAGATAAATCAATAGTTAATTCACTAGATAAATAAGTAGTAAAATAAGTAATTAATTATTAGTTAAATAAATAGTTAAATAAATAGTTAAATAAGTAGGTAAATAAGTAGTTAAATAAATAGTTGGCTAATAGTTAAATAAATAGTTAAAAATAGTTAAATAAATACTTAAATAAAAAGTTAAAAAATAGTTAAATGAATATTTCAATCAATAGTTAAACCAACAGTTAAATCAATAATTAAATCAATAGTAAAATAAATATTTAAATCAATAGTTAAATCAATAGCTAAATAAATAATTAAATAAACAATTAGTTATATATGTAGATAATTAATTAAATAAATAGATAAATAAATAAATAGTTAAATAAATTAATAGTTAAATAAATAAGCAGTTAAATAGACGGTTAAATAAACGGTTAAAGAAACATACAAGTAAATAGATAAATAAAGATTTAAATAAATATTTAAATAAGTAGCTAAATAGGCAGTTAAATAAGCAGTAAAATAAGCTGTTAAATAAGTTGTTAAATAAGCAGTTAAATAAGCAGTTAAATCAACAGTTAAATCAATAGTAAAATCAATGGTTAAATAAATAGTTAAATAAAAAGTTAAAACAATAGTTAAATAAATAGTTAAAGAAATAGTTAAATCAATGTTTAAATCAATAGCTAAATAAATAGTTAAATAAATAAATAGTGAAATAAATAAATAGTTAAATAAATGTTATTTAAATAAATGAGTAGTTAAATAAATATGCTGTTAAATAAATAAATATATAAATAAATAGTTAAATAAGCGGTCAAATAAACGGTTAAAAAACAGTTATTTCAAGGGTTAAATAAGCGGTTAAATTAATAAATAAATATTTCAATGAGTAGTTAAATAAGCAGTTAAATAAGCAGATAAATCAGCAGTTAAATCAACAGTTAAATATGCACTTCAATAAGTAATTAAATGAGTAGTTAAATAAATAGTTAAATAGAAAATAAATAATTAATTAAATGAATAGTTAAATAAAAATTTAAATCAATAGTTAAGTCAATAGTTAAATAAAGAGATAAATAAAAAGTAAAATAAAATAAATAGTTATCAATAGTTAAGTCAATAGTTCAATAAATAGTTAAATAAAAAATTAAATCAATAGTTAAGCCAAGTTAAATAAAGAGATAACAATAGTTAAATAAATGTTTAAATCAATAGTTAAATAAATAGTAAATCAATAATTAAATCATTATTTAAATCAATATTTGAATCATTAGTTGAAAGAGTATTTAAATAAACAGTGAAATAAATAAATAGTAAA
Source organism: Periplaneta americana (assembly GCF_040183065.1). NCBI lineage: Eukaryota > Metazoa > Arthropoda > Insecta > Blattodea > Blattidae > Periplaneta > Periplaneta americana. The sequence goes on along the minus strand of NC_091131.1, from coordinate 158,382,481 downwards.
AATAATAAGTACTTAAATAAATCAATATTTAAATAAACAAATACTTAAATAAGCGGTTAAATAAGCGGTTAAATAAATAAATAAATATATATATAATAAATAAAATGAATAAATGAATAAACAAATAGTTAAATAAATAGATAAATAAGTGGTTAAATAAGTAGTTTAGTATGTAGTTCAGTATGTAGTTAAATAAGTCTTAAAATAAGTATTTAAATAAGTAGTTAAATAAGTAGTTATGTAAGTAGTTAAATAAGTACTTAAATAAGCAGTTAAATTGGCAGCTAAATAAGAAGTTAAATAAGCAGTTTAATCAGCAGTTAAATAAGCAGTTAATTAATTAGTTAATTAAGCAAATAAGTCAACAGTTAAATAAACACTTAAATCAACAGTTAAGTTAGTGGTCAAATGAATAGTTAAATCATTATTTAAATAAGTAGTTAAATAAATAGTGAATTAAAAAATTAATAAATACTTAAATAAATAGTTAAATAAAAAGTTGAATCAATTGTTAATTCAATAGTTAAAATAAATAGTTAAATAAAAAAATATTTATTTAAATAAACAGTTAAATAAAAAGTTAAATCCATAGTTCAATCAATACTTAAATCAATAGTTAAATAATTATTTAAATAAATAGTTAAATATATAAATATTTAAATAAATAAATAGTTAAATATGCGCTTATATGTAAATGTTTAAATAAACGGTTAAATAAATAAGTAAATAAATAACAAAATAAATAAATAAATAAATAAATAAATAAATTGTTAAATAAATGTATAAATAAGTAGTTAAATTTGTAGTTAAATAAGTATTTAAATAAGTAGTTAAATAAGTCGTAAACTAAGCAGTTAAATCAACAGTTAAATATGTAGTTAAATAAGTAATTATATGAGTAGTTTAATGAGTAGTTAAATAAATAGTTTAAAATAAAATATAAATAAATAGTTAAATAAAAATATAAATAAATAGTTAAATAAAAAGTTGAATCAATAGTTAAATCAATAGTTACATAAATAGTTAAATAATTAGTTAAATAAGAAGTTAAATAAATAGTTATCTATAGTTAAATCAATAGTGCAAACAATAGTTCAATCAATATTTAAATCAATAGTTAAATAAATAGTTAAATAAGTAGCTAAATAAATAGGTAAATATGTAATGAAATAAGTAGTAAAATAAGCAGTTAAATCAATAGTTAAATCAATAGATAAATCAATGGTTTAATCACTACTTAAATAAGTAGTTAATTAATAGTTAAATAAATAGTTAAATAAATAGTTAAATAAGTAGGTAAATAAGTAGTTAAGTAAGTAGTTAGCTAATAGCTAAATAAATAATTAAATAAATAAATAGTTATATAAGTAGATAATTAAATAAATATATAGATAAATAAATAAATAGTTAAATAAATGAATAGTTAAATAATTAAGCGGTTAAATAGTCTGTTAAATAAACGGTTAAAGAAACGGATAAGTAAATATATAGATAAATAAATAGTTAAATAAATATTTAAATAAGTAGTTAAATAGGCAGTTAAATAAGCAGTAAAATAAGCCGTAAAATAAGTAGTTAAATACGCATTTAAATAAGCAGTGAATTAAGCAGTTAAATCAACAGTTACATCAATAATAATTAAACAAGTAGTTAAATTACTAGTTCAATAAATAGTTAAATAGGAAAATAAATAAATATTTAAATAAATAGTTAAATAAAAATTAAATCAATAGTTAAATCAATATTTAAATAAATAATTAAATAAAAAGTTAAGTAAATAGTTAAATAAGTAAATAAATAAATAGTTAAATAAATAGTTAAATAAATATTTAACTAAGAAATTAAATAAGTAGTTAAAAAGTAGTTAAAAAGCAGTATAAAAGCAGTTAAATAAGCAGTTACAAACAGTTAGATAAACTAATCAATAGTCAAGTCAATAGTTAATTTAATAGTTAAATCAATATTTAAATAAATAATTAAATATATAAATAGTTAAATATATAAATATTTAAATAAATAAATACTTAAATAAATAAGTATTTAAATAAATAGTTAAATAAATATTTGAATAAATAAATAGTTACGTAAATAGTGAAATAAATAGTTAAATAAATAAATATTTTTAAATAAATAAATATGTTATATAAACGGTTAAATAAGCAATTAAATTAACGGTAAAATCAACCATTAAATAAAAGGTTATATTAACAGTTAAATAAATAAGTAAATAAATAAATAGTTAAACAAAGAGTTAAATAAGTAGTTAAATAAGCAGTTAAATAAGCAGTTAAAACAACAGTTACATCAATTGTTAAATCAATAGTTAAGTCAATGGTTAAGTAAACGGTTAAATAAATAGTTAAATAATAAGTTAAATCAATAGTTAAATAAATAGTTAAAGAAATAGTAAAATCAATATTTAAATCAATAGCCAAATAAATAGTTAAATAAATAAATAGTGAAATAAATAAATAGTTAAATAAATATATATTTAAATAAATAGTTAAATAAACATAAAGGTAAATAAATAATTACACAAATAAATAAATAAATAAATAAATAAGCGCTCAAGTGAGCGTTTGAAAAAACGGTTATATCAACGGTTAAATAAACGGTTAAATCAATAAAATAAATAAATATTTAAATATATAGTTCAATGAGTAGTTAAATAAGCAGTTAAATAAGCAGATAAATCAGCAGTTAAATAAAATAATAAATAAATAATTAAATGAATAGTTAAATAAAAATTTTAATCAATAACTAAATCAATAGTTAAATAAGCAGTTAAATAAATAGCTAAATAAAGAGATAAATAAAAAGTTAAATAAAATGTAAATAAATAGTTATCAATAGTTAAATCAATAGTTCAATAAATATTTAAATCAGTAGTTATTCAATAGTTACATGAGTAGTTAAGTTGTTAAATAAGTAGTTAATTAATAGTTAAATAAATACTTAAATAAGTAAGTTAATAAGTAGTTAAATAAGCAATTAAATAAACAGTTAAATAAGCAGTTAAATCAATAGTTAAATCAATAGTTAAATAAGTAGTTAAATAAGTAGTTAACTAATAGATAAATTAATAGTTAAATAAATAGTTAAAAAATAAATAAATATTTAAATAAATAGTTAAATAAAAAATTAAATCAATAGTTAAAACAATAGCTAAATCAATAGTTAAATAAAAAGTTAAATAAAGAGTTAACAATAGTTAAATAAATGGTTAAATCAATAGTTAAATGAATAGTTAAATCAATAGTTAAATGAATAATTAAATCATTATTTAAATCAATATTTAAATCATTAGTTAAAAGAATATTTAAATAAACAGTTAAATAAATAAATAATAAAAATAATAAATACTTAAATAAACAATAATTGAATAAATTAATTTTTAAATAAATAAACAATTAAATAAGCGGTTAAATAAACGGCTAAATAAATAATTAGAGTAAATGTATAATAAATAAAATTAATAAATAAATAGTTAAATAAATAGATAAATAAGTGTTTAAATATGTAGTTCAGTATGTAGTTAAATTAGTAGTTAAATAAGTAGTTAAATAAGTCTTAAAGTAAGTAGTTAAATAAGTAGTTATGTAAGTAGTGAAATAAGTAGTCAAATAAGCAGTTAAATTAGCAGCTACATAAGAAGTTACATAAGCAGTTTAATCAGCAGTTAAATAAGCAGTTAATTAAGCAATAACTTAAGCAATTAAGTCAACAGTTAAATCAACACTTAAATCAACAGTTAAGTCAGTAGTCAAATGAATAGCTAAATCATTAGTTAAATAAGTTGTTAAATAAATAGTGAAATAAATAGTGAAATAAAAAAATTAATAAATACTTTAATATACAGTTAAATAAAAAATTAAATCAATTGTTAATTCAATAGATAAAATAAATAGTTAAATAAAAAAATAAATATTTAAATAAACAGTTAAATAAAAAGGTAAATCAATAGTTCAATCAATAGTTAAATCAATAGTTAAATAAATAGTTAAATATATAAATATTTAAATAAATAAATAGTTAAATATGCGGACATATAAATGGTTAAATAAACGGTTAAATAGATATGTAAATAAATAAAAAAATAAATAAATAAGTACATAAATAAATAGTTAAATTAATAGATAAATAAGTAGTTAAATTTGTAGTTAAATAAGTAGTTAAATAAGTATTTAAATAAATAGTTAAATAAGTCGTTAACTAAGCAGTTAAATCAGCAGTTAAATCAACAGTTAAATATGTAGTTAAATAAGTAATTATATGAGTAGTTTAATGAGTAGTTAAATAAATAGTTAAATAAAATATAAATAAATAGTTAAGTAAAAATATAAATAAATAGTTAAATAAAAAGTTGAATCAATAGTTAAATCAATAGTTACATAAATAGTTAAATAATTAGCTAAATAAAAAGTTAAATAAGGAGTTAAATAAATAGTTATCTATAGTTAAACAATAGTGCAAACAATAGTTCAATCAATATTCAAATCAATAGTTAAATAAATAGTTAAATATGTAGCTAAATAAATAGGTAAATAAGTAATGAAATAAGTAGTAAAATAAGCAGTTAAATAAGCAGTTAAATCAATAGTTAAATCTATAGTTAAATCAATAGATAAATCAATAGTTAAATCACTAGTTAAATAAGTAGTTAATTAAGTAGTTAATTAATAGTTAAATAAATAGTTAAGTAAATAGTTAAATAAGCAGATAAATAAGTAGTTAAATAAGTAGTTAGCTAATAGTGAAATAAATAGTTAAATAAATTGTTTAAAAAATAGTTATATAAATAGATAAATAAAAAGTTAAAAAATAGTTAAATAAATATTTCAATGAATAGTTAAATCAATATTTAAGTCAATAGTAAAATAAATATTTAAATCAATAGTTAAATCCATAGCTAAATAAATAATTAAATAAATAAATAGTTACATCAGTAGATAATTAGATAAATAAATAAATAGTTAAATAAATGAATAGTTAAATAAATAAATGGTTAAATAGACGGTTAAATAAACGGTTAAAGAAACAGTTAAGTAAATATATAGATAAATAAATAGTTAAATAAATATTTAAATAAGTAGTTAAATAGGCAGTTAAATAAGCTGTAAAATAAGTAGTTAAATAAGCAGTTAAATAAGTAGTGAATTAGCAGTGAATTATGCAGTTAAATCAACAGTTACATCAATAATTAAATAAGTAGTTAAATTAGTAGTTCAATAAATAGTTAAATAGAAAAATAAATAAATATTTAATTAAATAGTTAAATAAAAATTAAATCAATAGTTAAATCAATATTAAATAAATAGTTAAATAAAAAGTTAAATAAATAGTTAAATCAATAGTTAAATCATTAGCCAAATAGTTCAATAAATAGTTAAATAAATAGTTAAATATATAGTTAAATCAATAGTTAATTCAATATTTAAATGAATAGTTAAACAAATAGTTAAATATATAAATAGTTAAATAAATAAATAGTTAAATAATTAGCTAAATAAATACATAAGTAAATGAAAAGTTAAATAATTAGCTAAATAAATAAATACTTAAACAAAAAAATATCTATCTAACTAAATAGTTAATTAAATAAATATTAAAATAAATAAATAGTTTAGCAAGCGGTTAAATAAGCGGTTAAATCAACGGTTAAATTATAGGTTAAATCAACGTTTAAATAAACTGTTAAAAAAGTAAATAAATAAATATTTAAATAAATAGTAAAATAAATAATTCAATAAGTAGTTAAATAAGCAGTTAAATACACAGTTAAATAAACAGTTAAATAAATAGTTAAATCGTTAGTTTAATCGCCATATTAATCATTAGTTAAATCAATAGTTAAATAAGGAGTTAAATAAGTATTTAAATAAATAGTTAAATAAAAACGTAAATAAATAATTAAATAAAAATTTCAATAAAAAGTTAAATAAAAAGGAAAATAAATAGTTAAATAGATACTTAAATAAATAGTTAAATCAATAGTTAATAGATAAATATATAAATATTTAAATCAATATTTAAATAAATAGTAAAATGAATGAAGAGTGAAATAAATAAATAGTCAAATAAATAGTTAAATAAGCGGTTAAATAAGCGGTTAAATATAAGTTTAAATATAAATTTAAGTAGACAAGTAAACAAGTAAATCAATAAGTAAATAATTAGTGAAATGTATTTTAAATAAGTAGTTAAGTATGCAGCTAAATAATCAGTTAAATAAGCAGTTCAATCATCAGTTAAATCAACAATTAAATCAACAGTTAAATCAATAGTTAAAAGAGTAGTTAAATAAGTAGTTAAATAAATAGTTAAATAAAAAAATAAATAAATAGTTAAATAAAAAAGTTAAATCAATAGTTAAATAAAAATTTAAATAAATAGTTAAATAAAGAATTAAATCAATAGTTAAATCAATAGATAAATCAACAGTTAACTAGCGTTAAATAAATAGTTAAATGAAGAGTTAAATCAATCGTTAAATCAATAATTAAATAAATAGTTAAATAAAAAAAATAAATAGTTAAATAAAAAAGTTAAATCAATAGTTAAATAAAAAGTTAAAGAAATAGTTAAATAAAAAGTTAAAGAAATAGTTAAATAACGAGTTAAATCAATAGTTATTTCATAAGTTAAATAAAAAGTTAAATAAAGAGTTAAATCAATAGTTGAATCAATAGTTAAATAAATATTTAAATCAATAGTTCAATTAATATTAAAATCAATAGTTAAATAAATATTTAAATAAATATATAGTCAAATATATAGTTAAATAAATAAGTAAATAACAGTTAAATAAACAGTCAAATCAATAGTTTAATCAATAGTTAAATCAATATTTAAATAAGTAGTTAAATAAGTAGTTAAAAAAGTAGTTAAATAAATAGTTAAATAAAAAAATAGTTAAATAAAGAAATAGTTTATTAAATAAATATGTAAATAAATGCTTAAGTAAATAGTTAAATAAATAAGTGGTTAAATAAGCGGTTAAATAATCGGTTAATTCAACAGTTAAATCACAGCTAAGTAAACAGTTAAATAAATAAATAAATAAATAAGTAAATAAATAGTTAAATAAATAGTTAAATGAAGATTTAAATAAGTAGTTAAATAAGCAGTTAAATTAACAGTTAAATAAGCAGTTAATATGAAATAAGCAATTAAATATAAAGTTAAATCAACAGTTAAATAAGCAGTTAATATGAAATAAGCAATTAAATATAAAGTTAAATCAACAGTTAAATAAACAGTTAAATCAACAATTAAATCAGTAGTTAAATCAATAGTTAAATAAACAGTTAAATAAATAAGTACAAATAAATAAATAGTTAAATAAACAGTTCAATAGGCAGTTAAATAAGTAATTAAATAAGCAGTGAAATAAACAGTTAAATAAGCAGTAAAATAAGCAGGTAAATAAGCTGTTAATTAAGCAGTTAAATCAACATTTAAATGAACAGTTAATTCAACAGTTAAATCAATATTTAAATCTATAGTGAAAACAATAGTTTAATATGTAGTTGAATAAGTAATTAAATAAGTAGTTAAGTCAATAGTTGAATCAATAGTTAAATGAATAAATAAATAAATAATTAAATAAAAGAATAGTTAAATAAATTAATAGCTAAATAAATAAATTGTTAAATAAGCAGTTAAATAAGCAGTTAAATAGTTAAATCAATATTTAAGTCAATTTTTAAATCAATAGTTAAATAAATATTTAAATAAATAAATAGTTAAATAAGCGGTTAAAAATCGGTTAAATCAACATTCAAGTCAACAGTTAAGTAAATAATTAGGTAAATAAATAAATAGTTAAATAAGTACTTAAATATGCAGTAAAATAAGCATTTAAATAAGCAGTTATATAAGCTGTTAAATAAACATTTAAATCAACATTTAAATCAACATTTATATCAACAGTTAAATCAATAATTAAATCAACAGTTAAATCAATAGTTAAATCAATAGTTAAATCAATATTTAAATCAATAGTTAAATAAGTATTTAAATAAGTAGTTAAATAAATAATTAATTAAATAGTTAAATAAAGTGTTAAATAAATAGTTAACTCTATAGTTAAATCAATATTTAAATCAATACTTAATTCAATAGTTAAATCAATAGTGAAATAAACAGTTAAATAAATAAATAGTTAATAAATAAATAGTTGAATAAGCGGTTAAATAAACGGTTAAATCAAAAGTTATATCAACAGTTAATTATATAGTTAAGTAAATAAATAAGTAAATAAATAAATAATTAAATAAATAGTTAAATATAGCTAAACAAACAGTTCAATCTATAGTTAACTCAATAGTTAAATAAATAATTAAGTTAATATTTAAATAAATAGTTAAATCGATAGTTAAACAATATTTAAATAAATAAATATTTAAATAGTTAAATCAATCAATAGTTAACTAAATAGTTAAATAAATAGTTAATAAATAATTAAATAAATAGTTTAACAAATAGTTAAATCAATATTTAAATCAATAGCTAAATAAATAGGTAAATAAATAGTTAAATAAATAGTTAAAAATAGTTAAATAAATATTTATATAAATAAATAAATAAAACAAAACTAACAAGTAAGCAAACAAATGAACAAACAAACAGACAGACAGACAGACAAACAAACAAACAAACAAACAAGTAAACTGAAAGAGATTTGTACCTCGTAATTATTGTGATTATAATAGTAATTATTATTAATATTAATATTTTTACCATTATTGCTATTCATTAACACCACTTTCAAGCCACCGCCGGTAAAGCCTACGGGCTGCAGCTTCATTTAGCCGTAGAGCAGGACAATATCTCTGCACAATATGTAATGAGATTTCGTAAACGCATCAGAAACACCGCTGTTATTATAATTAGTAAGAAAACAGGAACGAAGTAAATGAAGCGGGTTCAGAACCCTCTTACTACTCGTACTTGACGTTGTAATCAGTTCACTCGAGTCAAACGTTTGCATTTGTTCTGGCGTCCGTTCCCTTTAGCGCTATATCCACGAAGGAGAGTCTAGTACAACAAATGATATGCCACACTAGCAATGCAGTGAGCAATGCTGTACATAAGAAAATGCCTGAAATTGAAGTGAAATGGTCAATAATTACACTGCAAGAAACTCCACTTAAAGTCGTAAAAAGTGGTAGATTCATAAGAATGTCTCTGATGATTTTACATGACGAAATCTTCTCAAGTGTCTCACAGTGGATAGCCATTTTGTGTTTTAATTTCAAGTAAGGATATATTAATTCTTGATCTAATTATTATGATTCATGTGTGTCTGGGGTAAATTGACTAGACAACAGCGCATTCAGGCGGCGCTTCGATACGCAGATAATTGCTTATAATAATTGTCTTTCAAGGAGCTGTTACTACTAAACTGTCACAGAAAGTAAATGACACATTTTGCTGAGGATTTGAAACATTATTTACTTCACTTCAACGTAATTGGTGACAGCGAGATGATATTTGGCCAGGTGAGGCCTGAGGTTCGTCATTTTATTGCTTGATATTCGTCTTATAGTAAACAGATAATCAACCAAAGCTGTAATCGAACCCACGCACGTCCGATTCTCAAATGTAGCTTGACAAAAGATTTAATTAACATAATGGAATTTCCGGTACTTACATATTCTGACTTCATGAGCTGCGTAACATTAATATGAATTGGCGATATCTGATTGCACGTCTGTCTGCACTTCTGTCCACTCAGTAGCCGCTGTAGAACAGATGCAGCCAGTGCCTTTGCTGCCACAACTTGAAATGTTTACAATTTTAATGCAGGAATAAAACTATGTATTAAAGATCCAGTTGTTGGGAAGACCACAATTCATTTTGAAATCGATACACTGACTGCGTAATGACACTTACTGGGTTGCAGCATCTTAATAGTTATTGATGCAGCGATCATAATGAAAGCCACTGAGACCGAGTGCCGGAGTCTTAACAGCCATTATATGAGAGTTACATACGTGGTACATTCATTAAGTTCTGAGACTGAGGGCATAGTAGCGGTGTGGTGCACTAGAACGGATAGGTGGCGCCGTGATATGGTACCTTGTCAGTTAGTCTCTCGTCCCAGCATCATACAGTTACGTGCATATAGTGTAAGCAGAACTACGGTCATTGTTGTGACGGTGATTTGAGTGCGCGCGTCGGAACTCGAGTACGTTGCAGTTTGAACAACGGGCAAACGTCACGTTCTGTCAGAAATTAGGCGAAACTGCTATAACCGATCATAACTGGAGACGAAACATGGTGTTTTCTTTACGATCCGCAACTGAAGCGACAATCCGCCACCTGGAAAACGCCATTAATTCCACGACAGAAAAATCCGCAACAAGACAGGTCAAAAGGCAAGGTGATGCGTTAACAGTTTTTTTATTCAAATGGAATTGTTCACATAGAATTCATCCCACAAGGTGCAACTGTAAACAAGATCCTCTACAAAGATATTCTTGGCCGTTTACGCAATTCAATTCGTCGTAAGCGTCCTGAGCTTTGGCATAGGAAGAATTGGCTGTTGCAACACGACAACGCCCCTGCACATCGCTCCATCCTTGTCCAGGAGGAACTTGTAAGGCAACAGGTCGCTGTTTTGCCACACCTTCCGTACTCACCTGATCTCGTACCATGCGATTTTTTTTCTCTTTCCCCTCATGAAATCAATCCTACGTGGGCGTAATATTTATTCGGCCGAAAAGTCATGACTGTCACAAGAGAAGCCGTACGGCATCTTCATGCCAACATCTTTAAGCAATGCTTCCAGCAGCTACACCAACGTTGGCAGACGTGCATAGCGGCCAACGGTGACTATATTGAGTGAGGATGTCGATCTGTTTAAGAGTACGCCTTATCACGCGGCATCTTCTGAGACATCCAGATTCTTGTGGGTGCCTACCCTTCAGGCGTCAGTGTCAGAACTTAATGACTGTACCACGTATAACTGTTTTCTACTACTTACAGTAAGGTTAAACAAGAATTCACTAATTCATTAAAATGTAAAATTAATGTTTAGATACATAGGCTGCTTCTTTATATTGAAAATATGGAAGTATGAATATGCTTTGAGACGGAGGGAAGCAAAAGAATGCAAGTGATTCTTATTTGCAGGGTGAGCTTTATAGGGGATTAATAATAATAATAATAATAATAATAATAATAATAATAATAATAATAATAATAATAATAATAATATGTATCGTATTCTCTATCTAGGATTCTATCCCCCCTCATCAGAAATCTTAATTCGCAAACGCCTACGGTACGATAATAAATAAATGAAATCACAGTTTCTTTTTGTATGTTTTAACGTCAACTGAAATATAAAACTTACAGAATAACTGTTCGTAATATGCATATCAATAAATATGAAATGTAAGTAAGTATAAGTAAGATGGCGGAAGCAATATGTAAGACAGCAGAATGTGCTCTACAAAATCGAGCCCCTATCACGCCGTAGCGGAACAATAATTCCTTTCCATTATATCTTTAATAATGTGTTTCAGCTGTCAGAAGAGTTGCTAGGTTTTCTGCGAGGGAAACCGGGATATCAGAAGCTAACTTAAAACATTAGAGTTGTCATCACTTTATCATAAGATTTATAATTATTGTTTTCTGCAAAGTAATGTTCGCGTGCTTTTAATGTAATATTCGCCTCCTTGAGAAGACTAAAATACGAAGAACACACAGTACAGTGAATAGGCCTACTATAGGCCTACGAATGTGTTTTAACCATTCGCTACTAAATTAACTTTGCAACTTTTCTTTTTTGGGTCCGGTACTGCAACAGTACATCTCACAATGAATCCATGTTTAAATTTAGTACACTAAACTATAAAACGCAGCAATTCTATGTGTATCTGTTAGTGTAAAATACGATATCAAAACGCTATTTTTTTCCATTCAACGCACCTAAAATACACAATGTCTATTAATTGCGACAGCTGCAACTAGGTACCGACACGGATTAACCAGCAATGCGGTAGAAGTAGGGGAAATATTATCTTGCGACTAGAGTTGCCTTACGGCAAAGAGCTGGATTACCTCATAGACTTACTAATTTCCGTGTGTTATCTCTATGTTTACAGTGTTACCATTTGAGTCAATTTATAAATAAAAATATCGGATAATAGGAAATGCAGACTAATTTGTTAAAATTATGTTCTAAGTTATTATATCTCAAATCGGATTTTGTATCAATCCCGACTCTCTTTATCGGGATTCAACCAGGAAATAGGGAGAATCCCCCTAAATTGAGATACCTGGCAACTCTGACTGTCAAGGTTGCATCATTTTCATAGGAACTCTGAGTATGAATATTCATAACCACGCTTAATAAAAAAATTAATGTCTACTGTTTAATCTGTAGGTTAAACTGCTGTATGAAATCCAAAAAAAATTATTATTATTATTATTATTATTATTATTTCTACTATTATTATTATTATTAGTAGTAGTACTAGTAGTTGTAGTAGTAGTACTAGTAGTAGTAGTAGTACTAGTAGTAGTAGTAGTACTACTAGTAGTAGTAGTAGTAGTAGTACTAGTAGTAGTAGTACTAGTAGTAGTAGTAGTAGTAGTAGTAGTAGTGGTACTACTAGTAGTAGTAGTACTAGTAGTAGTAGTAGTACTAGTAGTAGTAGTAGTAGTACTGGTAGTAGTAGTAGTAGAACTAGTAGTAGTAGTAGTACTAGTAGTAGTACTAGTAGTAGTAGTAGTACTAGTAGTAGTAGTACTAGTAGTAGTACTAGTAGTAGTAGTAGTACTAGTAGTAGTAGTACTAGTAGTAGTACTAGTAGTAGCAGTAGTAGTACTAGTAGTAGCAGTAGTAGTACTAGTAGTAGCAGTAGTAGTACTAGTAGTAGCAGAAGTAGTAGTACTAGTAGTAGTAGTACTAGTAGTAGTAGTACTAGTAGTAGTAGTAGTAGTGACTAGTAGTAGTAGTAGTACTAGTAGTAGTAGTACTAGTAGTAGTAGTACTAGTAGTAGTAGTACTGGTAGTAGTAGTACTGGTAGTAGTAGTAGTACTAGTAGTAGTAGTACTAGTAGTACTAGTAGGAGTATTAGTAGTACTAGTAGTAGTAGTAGTAGTAGTACTAGTACTAGTAGTACTAGTAGTAGTAGTAGCACTAGTAGTAGTAGCACTAGTAGTAGTACTAGTAGTAGTAGTACTAGTGGTAGTAGTAGTACTAGTAGTAGTAGTAGTACTAGTAGTAGTAGTAGTAGTACTAGTAGTAGTAGTAGTACTAGTAGTAGTAGTAGTACTAGTAGTAGTAGTAGTACTAGTAGTAGTAGTAGTACTAGTAGTAGTAGTACTAGTAGTAGCAGTAGTAGTACTAGTAGTAGTAGCAGTACTAGAAGTAGTACTATTAGTAGTAGTAGCACTAGTAGTAGTAGTACTAGTAGTAGTAGTAGTACTAGTAGTAGTAGTAGTACTAGTAGTAGTAGTAGTACTAGTAGTAGTAGTAGTAGTACTAGTAGTAGTAGTAGTAATAGTACTAGTAGTAGTAGTACCAGTAGTAGTAGTAGTAGTACTAGTAGTAGTATTACTAGTAGTAGTAGTAGTAGTAGTAGTAGTAGTAGTAGTAGTAGTAGTAGGAGTAGTAGTACTAGTAGGAGTAGTAGTACTAGTAGGAGTAGTAGTACTAGTAGGAGTAGTAGTACTAGTAGTAGTAGTAGTAGTAGTACTAGTAGTAGTAGTAGTAGTAGTAGTACTAGTAGTAGTAGTAGTAGTAGTACTAGTAGTAGTAGTAGTACTAGTAGTAGTAGTAGTACTAGTAGTAGTATTAGTACTAGTAGTAGTAGTAGTAGTAGTAGTACTAGTAGTAGTAGTAGTAGTAGTAGGCCTACTAGTAGTAGTAATAGTACTAGTAGTAGTAGTAGTACTAGTAGTAGTAGTAGTACTAGTAGTAGTAGTAGTACTACTAGTAGTAGTACTAGTAGTAGTAGTAGTAGTACTAGTAGTAGTAGTAGTACTAGTAGTAGTAATACTAGTAGTAGTAGTAGTACTAGTAGTAGTAGTACTAGTAGTAGTAGTAGTACTAGTAGGAGTAGTAGTAATAGTAGGAGTAGTAGTACTAGTAGGAGTAGTAGTAGTACTAGTAGTCGTAGTAATAGTACTAGTAGTAGTAGTAGTAGTAGTAGTACTAGTAGTAGTACTGGTAGGAGTAGTAGTACTAGTAGTAGTAGTACTAGTAGTAGTAGTAGTAGTAGTAGTAGTAGTATCAGCAGCAGCAGCAGCAGTACCTAGTAAGATAAGAAACTAAGACAAGAATTACTTTCAATCTGTCATATTAAGAATTAACTTTTTATAATATTTACAGTTTCTGTATCTTTAAATTCGGCGAATAATTATCTATTTGAAAAAAATGACGGATATGAAGTGGATGAAGGACAACAACAATCTATATCGTAATAACGTAGTTTGAAACTAGTTCGAAATGAGTTGAACATATTGAATGATTCGTTGTAGGGTAGAAATTCTGTCTGCGGATTACACCTATCCACATACTGTTACGGAAATCTTTACTCTGAGGAAACCTGAAGCATACAGTAATACAGTCGTATGACTACAATAGTTCGTCTTCTGTAATATAATACGGAGCAAAAATCGTCGTAGATATGAAGATTAAGTAATCAGTGAAATGTAACATTCCTTCCTTCTTTATCGTTACATCCATGTATTGCTGCAATTAAAAACAGCACACGAACGAAACATACTTAATCAGCCCAACCAAACAAATGGCCGCTCGTCGGCTGTTCAATTTGGGAGCATAACACTAGCGCCAGTGAGTGGTCTAGCGGTTATTTAGTAAGTCTATGTACAAAACTGATAAACATAGCAGAAACAGGTGGATACCTAAAAAAGACTTCAAAGAAGACATCCTGAACGCAGAGTGAGTACAATAAAGATATATATCAAGTCACTGGAAGAAAAAAGAGAAATTAGAAAATGAAGAGGGAACTGACAATGTAAATACAACGGTAGAGGTTAAGGCGCTTCACATCGACACGGCAAAAGAGGGAGACGCCAACATCGACATGAGACAGGTGGTGCCATCTGTTGATAGCGCGCAAGAAATGCAAAGAGGAGTCTGCCGCGCCGAGACACCATCTGTCGGAAATAGCAGTAATTCGAACGGCCAAGACCACGTCCAGAGAGCGCACCGCGAAGAAAATAGCAAGATGGAAAAAACAAACTTCCTACAAACATTAGAAGGAAAAGTAACAGAAAACATCATGCGAAACATCAATAATATGATGGACACCATAACACGAAACTTAAAGAACATGATAAACCAAGAAATAGAAGTCCTAAAGGGAAAAGAAATAAAAACGGGGAAGAAACACCAGGACGCGGATCAAGAAGGGCCAGCAGAAGCAAACAAACAGACCGAAAATCCAATCCCCAAAATCACGGAGGAGACTCAAGAAGAGGACGGCGAAGATAACAAGAACACGGAGGAGGACAACAGTAACGTACAGATCAGGCAGACAACAAAAAGTAGGGGCATGAACAAGATCAAGAATCGAAGATCTTCGAGCAGCCTGGCTGTATGTAAGGAGGCTAAGACCAGTGACAACAGGCGAGACAATAAAGAGATTCCTGGAGAAGAGAGAAATTAAGGACAACGTTACCTGCGAAGAATTGACAACCAAATACGACACCAAGTCATTCTAAGTAGGCATCCAATTCCATAAGCTAGAAGAGACTACAACAGAAGGATTTTGGCCAGGAGTAATCGTCAGAAGGTTTACGTTTCGCAGATTTTTTCGCGGAAATGAGGGAGTCATACTCGAGTAATGAAGAAAACTTAAACCCGAATAACAGTAAGAAGAAAGAAAAAGCGGAAACTCTCAAAATCTTGCTATGGAACATAGAAGGCCTTAAGAATGCAATGAATCTAACGCCACAACATTTCTTCCATGGATACGATATTAACAGAAACTTTTCTAACTGAAAACTGGGAACACCCTGATTTCTACAGTACACACCTCAAAGGAACACACGGAGAAAGAGGAAGACCGAAAGGGGGAGTATCTATTCTCACAAGACCAGAACATACTCCGATAAAGGCAACAAGACTACTGGAATACACTATTTTAACGCAAATAAAAACGTGTACAATAATAGCAGCATACTTCCAACCAAACAAAACGGCTATTAACATAATGGATGAAATAGGACAAATGATCACACAGAGTAATCAAAACAAACCAATAATCATCGCAGGCGACCTCAACTCTAGACTGGATATACAAACACACAAATCGAAAATAATCACAGAAAAGCTACAAGAAGACTGTTTCACTCTACTAAACGACCCAATGGAACCGACGTATTTCTCGCATAACGGAAAAAGAATAATAGATATCGCGCTAATAAGAGTAACAATACGGAGCAGTATAACACCGTCATGGACAGCAAGTCATGCCCCATTAAGAAAACACATCCCCCTGGAAATGAACATAAAAGTGGAATGGAGTGGAACACGAAGAAAAGAAACAGAAAACCTCTCACGCGTCATCAATGTTAGACAATTGGAAGAACAAGCAAACACGATACGAGAAATAGAAATGCACATACAAAACGAAGACTTGGAAAAAGCAACACAAGCCATAGAAGACATGCTAAGACAGGCTGCGGAAGCAAAGAAAAACAGAAGGGCTGAAAAATGGTTCGATAAGGAGTGCTATATGTTACGGAAGGACCTATTGGAAACATTACAGCACCTAAAAAGAAGCGCAGGCGAGACAATCCTCAGAACATACTCTCAAAAACGAAAACAATACAAGAAGCTAATCAAGGAGAAGAAAAGCCACTATTGGGAAGCTGAAGGTAGAAGAATCGCGGAAGAAGCAAAGACAGACCCATACATCGCACTGAGACCAAGGAAAAAACCCCAACACAATACATATCCATGGAACAATGGGAGACACACTTCTGTAACATACTAAACAAGAAAATGATAACAAATAAACCAGATCATAATCCCAAGGAAACCCAGCAAGACACGGAAGCATGTACACCATTAAAAATAGAAGAGGTCCCAAATGCGATATTTAACACCAAAAATAAAAAAGCCGCAGGCCCAGACAGGCTCTACAATGAGTACATCCAAGACACAGCCCAAATAATGACACCAGTATGGACAAAAATTTACAACAAATGTCTAGAAACAGCATCCATACCTGAACAATGGAGACAATCGACAATAAAAGTAATGTTCAAAGGGTCAGGAGACCACAATGACCCAGGTAAATACAGAGGAATAGCGCTAGAAAACACCCCTTTCAAAATATTTACAAGAATAATAACAAACAACATAACTGAAATAATAGAAGAACAGCTACCGGTACCCGAAAACCAACTAGGCTTCACAAAAGGGAAATCAACATTAACAGCAATAGAAGCACTACTAAAGAACATATGGGATGCCTTGGACGAAAGGGAGAAGTTCTATGTGGTGTTCATAGATTTCACAAAAGCGTGGTCATACAACTGTTACATTGAATTTTATTTTTTATCATATTGTAAAAATAAACTGTACAAACTATGCTTTCGACAGTTTTACTACACCTAATAGTTACTCAACTTTTATTTTCAAAATCCTATTTTGAGTGAGACAGAATTGTACAACTAATTTAGTTGGTTCTCAATATGTCGGTAGAGACAGTGCGAGCCTAAACAGTGTTTCGCCTTGGTATCAGGAATTTCGAAGGTATTTCTAATTGGTTACTATGTGTGACGGTAATATTAGGATTTCTTTTTCTTTCCGAAATTCCTCTTTTGCAGATAAGTCTTCCATGAAAATCCTTTCCTGTAATGTAAATTTCAGTTGTGTAAATTGAGCGACCTATTGTAAACAACAAAGTGGGGATTGGATCGTTATGTGTAACTGAAGTGGAACTGAGATAAATATAGAGGAATAAATAATTAAGCATTATGGGGAACACGAATAGAATAAACCAGTATAAAGGAAAGTGCTAAAGAGAGTTAGAAATCGTAAGTAAAGAATATTCCGTGTTTCATGTACTATAGAAGGAAGAATCTGGGAAGTGCAATAGAGAAAAAGTGAAAGTAAGCACAAGTATGAAGAGTGAACCATACAAGCTATACCAATTAAAGAGGAAAAGTGATAAGTGAATCCAAGAAGTGGTAGTAAGGAAGTACTACAAATATTGGAACATTGAATGAATGCAAGAGTGAAGTTCTGAGAAATGGTAAGTGAAAAATAGGGCAAATAATGTAATATTGTAATGTAGATGAGAAAGTGGAATATGGATAATTAGTGAATATAAAATGATTGAAGATAAACAGAAAATTAGGGACAACAGTAATGAAAGGCAGCATAGATAATAGAGGAGGATTAGTTAGTAGCCGAGAGTGTTTCTAAACCAGAGTATGTGGAGAAGTATTGCATATTGCATAGTAATCAGGAATAGGATACAGGGAAGGCAAAGGAAGACTACTACCACTACCCTGCTGCTGCTACCTCTACTACTACTACTACTACTACTACTACTACTACTACTACTACTACTACTACTACTACTACTAATACTACTACCATTGCTACTACTACTACTACTACTACTACCACTACTGCTACTACTACCACCACAATCAAGCCATGATCAGATCAGAACATGGCTCTTAGACATACATTATTTATACTAGATCTACCTACGCCTAAAAAGACGAAAAACCCTACGAAATACTTGCCTGAAACGTGACCAGCAGCGATTCTTCTTCCTACGTCTCTGCGCATCTTCATCTTCTGCTGACTGGTCCTCGACAGCGTCTACGCTGCTCTCCTCCGTTTGAGTGGCAGCGTCTACGCTGCTCTCCTCCGTTTGAGTGGCAGCGTCTACGCTGCTATCCTTAGACTGAGTGGCAGCGTCTACGCTGCCCTCCTCCATTTGACTGACAGCGTCTACGCTGCTCTCCTCCATTTGAGTGACAGCGTCTATGCTGTTCTCCTCCGTTTGAGTAACAGCGTCTACGCTGCTCTCGCCAGTCTGTGTGGGAGCGTCTAACATCATCGTTGTTGCCAGGTCATCTGCAATTGTTTCACGTCGAGGTCAAATACAGTGTAATTCTGAATTGAAATCTTCATAATACACTGATTGCTAACTATGAAGAGTATATATAAATAGGTATTGTGCGGCCGAATGGTTATGTTGCATCCCGGGTTGCCGCACTCGTTTCTCCTGTCCTCTCTGTAAGGGCTAGTGGCTGACTTGTTAGGCTCACCTCTGCAATTATTTTCTGTACGAAATTGGAAGTTTACGTAGTATTATACAACTGTTTAAAATAATTTAAAGAAAAAGGCCCCCTTAGCCTAAGTAAGTAATTGTCATGTTTTCCCCTGTTTTGACGACCATGTGACAACTGTTTAAAATAATTTAAGAAAAATGCCCCCTTAGCCTAAATAAGTAATTGTCATGTGATTTCCCCTGTTTTGACGGACGGGCAGTAGCATGACAAAATGCACGTCACCAGACTGTTAACAATAAGTGAATTATAAAAGTAAAGTCTGACAGGAATTCAAAAGAAGCACGTAATAAGGGTTAATTCTAATATAAGTGTAATCTCAAAGAAATATAAATTCAGGGATCTGAAATAAAGAAAGTTTATACTGTACTTTCATTAAAAAATGAAATTAATTTACCCATATTCATTTATTTACAGATGGCTCCTAAATGTTGTATGCCTGTGTGTACCAACAATTACCAGAGTGCTATAAATGAGAGTGTTATGTTACAGTTCTCAAATGTCCAACTGAAAAGGATAAGTTACGTGGCTAGAAGCTAATCGTATACCACGAAATGCCTTCACGTCAACAAAGCATTCACTTAAACACTTTGGAGTAAACGAATTAGAGACGGATCTTTATTTAGTTGTATCCCCTATTAGAATAACATCGCCATGGCGTAAAAGAAATAATACACTTTAGAGTTTCTTTCAAACTACGAAACCAAACTTCACTGTTATTCACTTATTCAGTAGGTAATTACTAGTAGGACCTACTACTGAACTGTTTGCTTAGAAAAAGATTTAACAGGGCTATGAGTAAAGAAGAAAGTGAAATGCATTCAAACTGATCTAAAAGTTGTTCAAGTTATTAAAAATGACCGAAAAAGCCGAAAAGAAATGTAAAACTGACCTATTAGTTCAGAAACGTAAAAAAAATGGAAAAAAATGAAATATTAGAAATTAATTTTTTACATTTATATTAACATAGAAAGGACGTCTATATTAATAGGCATCGTCATAATGTCAGAAATACGAAGATGACTTTTCATCAACATCCGCCCCCTACTTAAGACGAACTCATTGAAGTAGATCTATATAAACGCCAAAAAAAAACGGAAAAGCTCCAGGTGAAGATGGTTGAAATACAGAGCTTTTTAAATGCGCTGGAAAAGAATTTACTTATAGATTTTTATGCTTCTTAAACAATATTTGGGCAGGATCGAAACCCCCAGAAAGTAAGTTGGCAAAAGGTTATTATAATGCCCATCTATAAGAAAGGAAACAAAACGCAATGTGAAAATTATAGAGGCATACGGCTTCTCAAATCAGGTTATAAAATGTGTACAACCATAATCAAAAATAAATTATCACATCTTTATGAAGACAAAAGAATAAAATGCATTCCGAACACGAGGGTCATGTTGTGATAACCATTTTACTATGAAGAGTTTAGAACATAGACAATTTAACATGGAAACACATTTAGCATTTCTGTGTCTTGGGGCAACACAATTGTATACGCCAATATGGACCATATATGGTAAACGGCAGCCAAAATAAGCGCAAGTGAACCGAAATAGAAGTAATTCCTTCATCTTACTTTAAAAAATGAAATTAATTTATCCTTATTCTTTTATTTAGCCTACTTGTTCAGAATGTAGACAAGTACTGTACCTTCGCTGCGCTGTGCAGGCGAGCTGGATCTCATGCTGGCGTAGTAGTAGTGGAAGTGCCTCAGATCGGGCTCGCTGTAGCAAACATCTGAAATGCAATATAATTCTGTCTTTCAATCGTCGTAATAAAATGATTGATAGCGAATGTAATGAATAGGCAGTACACAGTATGTACGTGAATCAAAAGTTGAAGCACGAAGTAAAGTTACTTCTAACGCACGTATAAATTCAATAAACTGAAACAAAAGTAATTTCGAATTTTATTTCTGGAATGAAATTAACTTATATCTATACTTTTATTTACAGTGATATTCGAACTTTGTTCATAGCTGAAAGCGCCACCGCCTCAGAATGTAAACAATTGCTGTAGGTACCTTCTGACACACTGGCTGCGCTGCTCTGGGTAGTCCAGCCGGATGTTGAGCTTTCCTCGCTGAGGCGCGTCGGGTCGCTGCAGAGTCCATCTGAAACGCAATATAATTCTGTGCTTTAATCTTCGTAATAAAATGATTGTTAGCGAATGTAATGAACAGGATAAATAGGTACGAGACAGTCTGCACGTGAATCAAAAGTTAAAGCGCGTAGTAAAGTTACTTCTAACGCAAGTATAGCCTTAAAGAAAAATAAATTTAATTAACTGAAATAAAAGTAATTTCGAATTTTATTTAAGAAATGATTTTAATTTATCCTTATTCTTTTATTTACAGATGGCTTCTAAATGTAGAGTGTCTGTGTGCACACTGGCGTTCAAAGGTATCTGGCATACAATTTTCTGATCATGTAAGAGTGAGCGAACTTTCTAATCACGGGATAGGTCAGAACCAAATATATAACAATTTGAGAAACTTTGAAATAGACCTGCTAGTTTTCATTAGGCGAATTTATTACCGGGACGCAAACTACACCGAGAACTAAGAACTAGGGTAACTAAACCTAAATGTGGTCAAAAAGTAATAAATCCTTAATTTTATTGTTAATTTCATAATATATTACACTCATAACATATCATTAGTTATAGCCATATGTAAGGAATACTTCCCCAAAAATGTTTCTCTTTTACTCCAAACCAGCCGTGGCGAAAATGTGACTCCCGAGCACATTGTGGCTCGCAATGATAGCAATGCATTTCTCTTGTTTTCTGCCTTCCCTACCCCCACCCTCTCACTCACTGGAGTCAAACTCCGTTCCATTTGTATTTGTCTCTCACCTGCGAGTGGCATATAGTCCAATGTCTCTCTGTAAACCATGTACGTCTACAAAAGCGAAAGTTTCAAGGACGATGGGAGGACGCATTTTTTTGCTGCCGA
Organism: Periplaneta americana; assembly: GCF_040183065.1. NCBI lineage: Eukaryota > Metazoa > Arthropoda > Insecta > Blattodea > Blattidae > Periplaneta > Periplaneta americana. Next base: position 158,360,213 of record NC_091131.1, on the reverse strand, counting down.
TTTGATGAGAATATTAAATGTATGATTTGTTCACAAGTATTACTAGGAAAACGGCTGTATAACATAAAATGGCATTATACTACATATCACACATGAAACATTAAAAGGTGAAGTATTATTATTATTATTATTATTATTATTATTATTATTATTATTATTATTATTATTATTATCTCTGTATCTCGATCCTTTTTCAGCGGATGTACGAATAATGCGGCTAGATCTTCAATTTAAACTCCCAGATTTACAATGTGATGTTAAATGAAAGCTAGATGTAAGGGCCTTTCAAATCTTTACCAAAAAAGTAAAAATCCGAAGTTTCTTTCTTTCGCTTCCTATGTTGAAACCATGTTCGCTACAACTTACATTTGTGAAAAATTATTTTCAACAATGAAAATAGTAAAAACCAAATTTAGATCACGACTGACAGATTGATGAACTACGACCGGCAGTAAGTGACATCATTCCTGATTTTGAAACTCTGTCGCAGAGTCATTCTGAAGACAATTAACAGGTTGTGATAATGTGTCCTATGTTTCATTGTTCATTACTTTCTTCGTTACACGTACTAAACATAAGTTTGTAACCTGATACTGTATAGGCTAAAATTATATTTAAGAGCTTGACATAAGAAAATGAAATCCGTTAATAAGTCAGACAGTTTCTTCACTTCCCCTTCGGGTGTCGGCCTCCCTCCATAGGTGCTATGCACGTTGCAGGTTACACAGTGGCTCGGCGCACGATCACATTTTCGCCACAGCTGGTCTAAGGCATCCTGCCTAGGATTGCGCGCTGGTCCGAGTCCTCATGGGGGAAGAAATTTTCTCATTACATTTCGACCAGTGTATGGGATCTGTGCCATCTAGCAACGTGATGCACTTGTGGGACTACGAAGGGTAGCGAAATTCGGTTGCGAAAGCGAGCTATAACGGCTGGGGGGAGCATCGTGTTAACGACACGATACCTCCATTCTGATTGGATGATCGTCCACCTCTGCTTCGACATGTGAACGTGAGACCAGCAACCGGATGTGGCCTGGACCCTTCAAGGGCAGTGGCGCCACGGTTTATTTTTATTTTTATTATTATTATTATTATTATTATTATTATTATTATTATTGTTATTATTACTATTATTACAGAAAATGAATTAATTTGATCTTGTCGAGTTTTCGCCTCTGTTCTTCATATCATATCCTATCATATCATATTATATCACATGGTCTCTTATCGTATATAATGTCATATCGTATCATATATCATATGAATAGTACAGGGGAAAAACCTGATAAGTCACGTTTTACTGTTTTTACAGCACAGCAAGTTAAAAGTTTCAAGACCTAATATATTTTATTATCTTTGAGTGCGTGAGTGAGATGCTGAACTTTATTAAGGAAAATAAACTAGAGACAGCCAACTCTGCAGTTGTCAAAGTTTGTGAACTTCACTAATAATTCCTGCCACTACTTCCTCTCTGTTCTCAACAGAGTAAAGACATTTGTGAGAAACTCTATACGTCAAAAGCGAATGTCACACTTGGCAGTTTTGAAATTGAAAAATCTTTTAAGGAACTGTCACAACAATTTATATTTTACGATGTCGTCAAAGACGAGTTTGACAAACAAAACGGGAGAATCATTCTGCAGTTTAAATGACAGATGAGTAGGTAATTTTTTTCTAAATACAGGGTGTTTGAGGAGGAATAGTAAATATTTAGAGGGCGATAGTATGGACTATGCTGAGTAAAAAAGTTTATATAAACAAGTGTCCAATTTTCAATGGGTGTGGAAATACAACTGTTTCTATGTTGTGCATAACAAGCCTACAAGACAAGGAGGAAACACAAATGACTTAACAATTACACTTAGTGTTTATTTACAATACAATTCAACAGTTCAATGCATTCTTCTGCTCTGTTCTTCTTGTCGTTCCTTTTTATTCATAATGCGAGCGACCAAAATCTCATCCTTGTGTTTGCTAGGTTCTGTACAAAGACAAAATCGACAGGATTAAGGCCTGGGGACCTTGGCCAATGCACGTGACTATCACGGTTGATCTATCTTTCGCGGAATGTGATATTAACTGAGTTACCTGGGGGCTAAAATATACAGGCGCCCCGTCATGCTGGACGAACATGCCCATCTTTGTAGCTATTTCTCTACATCCCTTTATGATCAGTGCTACCCTCAGACGATCTTACAAGAGCGACACGTACTATTCCTTTGTGCGTAGTCATTTGCTTCATATAATTTCTAACATTTATTAACTATATGTAACATTCTAAGAGCTGTATTTTCACACACATTAAAAATTGGACACATGTTTATATGAACTCTTTTACACACAATAGTCCATGCTACCGCTATCTAATATATTTACTATTCCTCCTGAAACACCCTGTTTTCTTGTATTTAGTTATTGCTTCCCTACTTTGAAATATTACTGTACCTTCAGAAGAGGAGGAATAGGTGAAATGTTCGTTTCTGTAGATTATCTGGAACCCATCCGATTCCAGAATTCTGTTAATGACGATTCATATAGTTATACTGTAAGTTTCAAATAATTAGAATGAGTTAATTGGACTTTTCACAGCTTTAAAATTCTGGTTTCTCATAGCTTTAAATTCTGAGTTGTCTCCCTTTTGAATTAGCCCGTCTATATAGTGTACTATATTCAGACCTCGGTGAGGGTACTGACAGACCACGCACAAGTGAAGTCCTCCGTCTCGTCTCAGATGGCTCAGACATGTGCGAATCATGCAGAGAAGAGCGGATTCGAGCCTGGTGCAGTGATTTTTATTTCTTGAATAACTCGAAAATGGAATTTTTTTTCACAGAGTCATGTGACCGATGTTTCAGTTTATTCAACAGAAAGTGGAATAATTATTGTCCAAATCCTATCACTTATTATTACGCTTGACCTGACTCAAAAAATATATATAAAATACAAACCATTACTTGGGATATAGTTTGTCTTCTTCAAACAAAATAAAAAACAAAAAAAAAAAAAAATTATAGAAATTGTACTCTAAAACATAATTTTAGCGTTATTCCAGTCGTGAACCAATCTGCCCGCGTAGATCAGTTTGCGTCTATTCGTTCATGCTAATAATGTCTCGGGTTCCTTGCTGATCTCCTGAAACTATTTCCTAGAACATTCCTCAGCTGGACCAGGTATCAATTTTCAGGACAAGACACTGGTGATTCCCCAGGTATGATTGCATGTAACACATTTGCCGACAAAGTTACGGTGCAACACAACCTCTAACAATTCTTAGCTAACATTCCCTAACACTTTGATTACTTCCAGTCCATTTTTTAAAACAATCTGTATAATTTGTCAGTACTGTTGTTGTTTAGTCAACAGGTCTGAACTCACAAGTGACACCAATAAGGTACCACTCATGAGGCAACTAAGCCAGGAGGTAATGGGTTAGGCTGGCCAGTTCCTGCCCCTCTTTGTCTTTATTATTCCTTACAATTACATAATGTCGTCATTACCTCGTTTACTTGTGTGTGACCAAGAACTTGCAAATTTTGAAATAAAAATATTAAAATTTTATCCTGAACGTGCTATTATTAGCCGTAAGTAAATATTTATGGTGGATATAGTTGACTTACTGTGCACAGAAGGCAACTCTTCTAAATGAGGAATATCTACGTCGTCTTCGTAGTCATTATTTATGAAGGTGTGCCAATACTTGGTGTTTGCAGTCTCAACAGCCCACCTGATGTTAATTAGGCTGTTGGTAGGCACAGAACCTGTTAAGCAGTGAAAACTCAATTTAACATTGAACAACATATAACTAAATTACACACTTTTAAGTTTGCTTTCCTTTCCTCAAACTTTTTATTTTGTTCGCATTACTATGTGTTATTGAACATTTTAAAATCCACACGTAGCCAGAGGCTATGTCTGTATAAATAATAAATGTTTATTTACTTGACTTACAAGTTAAAGCATTGTGTATATTTTACAATTATTACTAATTAGGGCTCGGAAGTTGATGACCTAAAAGTCACAGGAAAATGACTTATAACATGGCTTTAAAATTGTAAAATATATGACATCATAATGAATTCCAGGATCTCAGACTTGAAAGACATTCCTGTGTATTGGAAAGCTCTTCTCTCCTTCAACTGACGTAATGGCCACATACGTGAAGTGACCAAGGTCCGCTAGTGGAAAATGTTCATCAAAAACACTGAAGTCAGTGCCTGACGCAATCTGCATTAGGTTCTGGAATGTAGGCTATGTTTACGCCGTGAAAAATTCCGTTCGAAACAAGGAAAGGGCAATAATGCAACAAAAAGTAGAACATTTCCTAAAAAATGATCAGTAAACAATAAAAGACAAAAAGTGCGAGTAAATGCAAAATTAAAAAAAAAGTAGTCATAGGCTATATTGGTTCGTGTTGAATTTAAACGAGTTTATATCGTATCTCGCTTTGTCTGTGATATCAGAAAAAATTTGATATTTCATCAACTTCGAACCCTACACGTCACTCATCAACTCTCCACCATTGTTCCACCTCCCTTCTCATATTCCCATCACATCCACTCATTTCTTCTCCTTGCTTCCTTCAAGTTTTCCATCTTACCTGGCAGATCTGGAGTTTCTCTAGCTCTTCTTTCTTCATCGGTGATGGCTTCCGCCATGTTACGTCCTTCCTCAGTATCCCCCACCCGGACATCCGATTGGGGGGATAGTTTACGTCCGGAGTTTTTTACCAAGAATGGACGCATCATGGCATAATTTTGTTTTATTCTTCTCTGGGATGGATAAATGCGGAAGCTTCCCATTGCTCTCCGCACACCACTCTCTCTTTCGCATCTTAAAAGATCCCAGGGGGCCCCACGTGGAGGTGAGGAGAGTGGATTTGACTAATTAGGCCCTCCGGACTTCACCGAAATTCACCACAAGAGTTAAATATCAGATCCATCAGGGTTTTTGACCCAGTCAGAGACCAGGAAATCCCAATTAGCCTTCGCCCCCCTTATACTGTCTAAGGATTATAAAGATCATAAAGCTGATAAGACCAACAAAGATTCTTATCGAACATGACACCAAGAATATTAGACATAAAAAAGATTTAAAATTCAACAGTTACATATGGTACCTTCAAGTTCTGCATGAAGTTTCATGAAAATACATTAGGTAAGAAAAAGACGTTATAAATTTTGTTTCAATTCACTCCCTATAAAGGGGTATTTTCCCTTACACAAACATTATCAGAATTTGTACTCAGATCACATAGCTACCTTTAAGTTCTGCATCAAGTTTCATAAAATTATGTTACATAGGAAGCAAGTTATTAATTTTGTCTAAATTCATCCCTATAAAGAGGTAGTTTCCCTTACACAAACATCAGAATTACAGTAGTACTCAGATCACATAGCACCGAAAGTTACCCAGCATTTGCTCGAATTAGGTTGAGGGAAAACCCCTGAAAAAACCTGAACCAGGTAACTTGCCCCGACCGTGATTCGAACCCGGGCCACCTGGTTTCGCAGCCAGACGCGCTGACCGTTACTCCACAGGTGTGGAATATATGGACCATATGAGGAAATGAAAAGGAAGGCAGAAAATAGGAAAGATTGGAGAAATCTGGGTTTCCAGTGAAAGACTTGCCCTTGGGGAGAACACCAAATTAATGAATGAATTATCATTACATTGAAATTTAGTAAAAATTTATATTTTATGTGGAACAAATAGAGTTAACTATACATTACCGCGGCTCACACAAATATTTCTGTAATTAAATGATAGGCCTAAAATATGTGTACTTTATCCTATAATTAATATGTACCACCTGTAGGTATATTTGAATCGCACTTTTTAGAAATAAACTAAGTAAAAATTTGTAATTCTTTACTGATGAAGTGATTAATATTTCCATCAAGTAGTGATTTGCAAAGAAAGGAACTTAGTCAAATCTTTCCCATCAAGTTGATATTTATGGTACGAGACAGGTACACTCGTATGTAGCCTATTCATGAAAATAAGTTTCTTTGCTCTCCTGAAAAGTAGCAAATTTTGACTTACAAGCAAACGTTCTGATAGCGGCAGATGAAAAGTTAAATTTCTTTCTTCCACCATGTTAATAATGTCAAAAGAAGTTCTTATACAAATTTTGGTCACTTGACCCCAAATACGAGGCCGTCCAGAAAGTGATTTTCCCTGGAGCCGTTTATAGAAAAAAGCACAATTGCATGGAAATATTTATTGCAACAGATACAGCAATTGTTGCGCTATTTGTAAACATATCCCCCACTGAAATTGAGACATTTTTCATACCATGGGTTCAATTTTTGTGTCGTAAAGTCAGCCGCCTTAGATCGGAACCAGCGTTTGACTGCGTCTGCACCTCTCTGTCGATCCCATGAAATGAGAAATGTTTCAATTCCGGTGGAAAATATGTTGAAAAATAGCTGAATAATTGTTGTGTTTGTTCCAATAAATTTGTCCAATGAAATTGTGTTTTTTTCTGTTAACGGCCCCTGGCGAACTTATTTTTTTATGGTGCTCGTAATTGCGGTCGAGTGGCCAAAATTTGTATAAGCACTTCTTTTGACATTATTAACACGGTGGGAGAAAAAAAAAAAACTTTTTTATCTGTCCCCATCAGAAGGTTTGCTTGTAAGTTCCTTTTAAAGTGTGCTATTCATTTGTAATATTAATTTATTTCTCACTTTCAGTTGATCATGAATTAACCCAACCCAACAGTCCCATTTGTGGTGTAGAAGGATTTCGAAGTTTCATTATTGTTAAAATTTTAAAATTATTATTATTATTATTATTATTATTATTATTATTATTATTATTATTATTATTATTATTATTACACATTTATTGAAGTGGATGTAATTGTAGAATTGAAAACAAGTTAATAATGCACATACATTGTCAAAAACTTGCATTTTCAATTTCGTTTAAAGTGCACATTCGCTGTAAACAGTAGGCTTACTATGAACTTTTACAACATTTTTAAAAGGATAAAAAACCAAAATAATCCTTACTATACAAATGATATATGAGGCTATCAAGTGCAAAACTCGCCTTATCCAAAAAAAAAAAAAAAAAAAAAAAAAAAAAAAAAAAAAAAAAAGTCAGTTACATATGGGATGTTGCACTACTTGCAAATCTCTATCTAGTGATGTAGTCGGTTTGTGCAAATCTTGTCTAATTCCTCTTCCATAGAGCTCAGAAAACTACTATCAAATGCAAAACTGTCCACATCCATAACATTGGTACGTGCAAAACCAAGTGTAATCCATCTAACAATTTAGAGCTAAACTCTTCTTATCCAGTGTTTGCTGTGCTACCATTAAGAAATAAGAAAAGCAAAACTCGTCTTATCCAACGTTAAGAAAAACACAAATTTTTATGCTCGTTAATATTATTTTGGCAACCCTGCATCGAAAGAGCTTAGAGGCGGAGACAGAAAAAAGAACAACAAAAGAACAACAGTAAGAGAGAATTATCGGTCAGATCTGTGTGTGGGCAAGACTATTTTAAAACGCGGAAAAACTTAGAAATGCTTTCTGCAAGGAATCTGAATATAGGTATTGCAACAAAGGAAGAAAAATTGAAAGATGTAGTTAATTTATTAAAGAAACATTTTGGTGAGAACTGGGAGGAGAATGAAAATTTTGTCTGTTACAAAAATGTAATTTCTCAGATTAATACAGCAGATTGCAATGAAGAAGAGGATGTGTTTTGCAATAGTTTCATGGACGTTGAAGGAGAACAACTCAGAATTTGAAATGAAATATTGAAAAAAAACTACAGACGTGGACAAATTATTAACAAAATTGACGATTTTTATGATAATTCTGTTTACAAAATTTGACTTTTCAATTTAAACTACAGTTGACAATTTTGCATAATTCCATCATTACAGCAGACAGAAATATGTAAAAATGTCAACTGTAGTTAAAATTGAAGAGTCAAGTATTGTAAAAATATATAATAAAAATCTTCAATTTAGCTAATAATTTATAAATTAGCAAAAATGTCAACTGCATTGAAGAGCCAAATTTTGTAAAAATATAAAACAAAAATCTTCAGTTTTGCTAATCATTTGGAAATATCCAAAATGTCAACTGTAGTCCAAATTGAAGAATCAAATTTTGTAACAATATACAATAAAAACCTTCAGTTTTGCTAATAATTTGTAAATATGCAAAAATATCAAATGTAGTCCAAACTGAAGAGTTAAATTTTGAAAAATATACAATACAAATCTTCAATTTGGCTAATAATTTGTCCACGTCTGTACATATGTGAATATAGAGAGTTTTCATTTATCTTTTTATATTGTGAAAGTGTTAACATACAAAGTGTCCCATTTATCTTTTACACCTAATATAACTTTTCTGTTTGGATAGGCATTGGGATTTTTGTTTTTGAGCGTTATGTTAGAACGAGGGGCTAATATGATTAAAGAGATTTGGTGTACGTAACTACATTATGGTATAAGACACACGTGACATCAATTTTTCAAAAAAACACTACATTACCTTAATCATTTTACATTGATTACACACATTAAGACGAGTTAAAAAAAATGTATCACAATGTCACCTTCCTAATCATTAACATCAAAATGAAACAAAAACGTACTTCCAATGTGATAATGTTATGCTTTGAGAATCACAGAAAATGTTCCAAATGGTAACCATTCACATTAATGCACATTCGAAGGCATTCCCTGAAAGACGGTAGGACTGCCCGGCATGTTGCTAGTTGAATGGACACACAAGCCTGTCGAATGCGTTGCTGCATGTCGTCTGGTGTTGTCAGAATGTCCTGGTACACACTGTCCTTTACAGTTCCTCACACGAAGAAGTGAAGTGGCGACAGGTCCGGAGAACGTGCAGGCCACTGTAGTGGATTGTGGCGTCGATAGATGTTGTGGTTTGTTTACATGTTAAGACAGCAAACACACAACACACGACGTGTATGGACGTCAGTCGTCTTTCGTTTTGTGTAAATCAATGCACAAGATGAATGGGGTACCACAACAAACAGCACATTCTGATGGCATTCATTTTGCATTTTGTTGTTATTAATGATTGGGAAGGTGACATTGTGATACATTTTTGAACTCGTCTTAATGTGTGTAATCAATGTAACATGATTAAACTATGTAGTTCTATTTGAAGATTGATTACGTCACGTGTATCTTGTACCATAATGTAGTTACATGCAAAAAATCTCTACACTCATATTAGGACCCCGTTCTAACATAACTCTCAAAAACAAAAATTTGAATATCTATCCAAACAAAAAAGTTACAATAGACGCACAAGATAAATGGGACATTCTGTATAAAGAATAGTATGTGTATTTGCACTAAATTATAAGACGTTATTCATTTATGTTATGAAGCAAAGATAGTGAATAGTAAATGAGAAAATTAAAGCTATTTTTTTTTATAAAAGCATATGTTGTAACAACCAAAACTTGTCTTATCCACAACAGTACAGTGCAAAACCCGCCTTATCCAAAATTAGATTGTGTTTCAGTGTCGTAATATTGCTGTCTGAATTTTCATATGATGCATGTTAGATTTAGGGCCTTGTAAGAAAATGATAGCATTAAAATACATTTCAAAATCTTTACGGTTTGTCTTGCAGAGGTTTTTCCTAGTTTCTGACAAATCACTTTACCTGGATAAGGAGAGTTTTGCATTTGATAGCCTCATATTTCAGTATTATTTAATAATTCACACACGTAATTATACAGTACTAATCGTAAGTAATGTCAATAATTCTGGTGGATAATTCCTTTAGTAAAGAGCAACAAAAAAATCAAATACCATTTTGCTGTCTTTTGAATAGTTTTCCAGAAAAATGTGAATATTAAAATACATAAATTACGAGATAGTGCAACTCTGTGTAATCAATAGGATGTAGGCTACACATAATTCTCTCTTCCTCTGAACAACCCTTTCACCTGGCTTGTTACGAACAGGGAAGTTGAAGGTCTTTGCCACGTATAGCCTATTGTTTTAAACTTATAAGAAAAATACTGATGATATAGAGTCTAAATTTTGTATTATACTGCGTTAGAGAAAGGAGAATGAACACTGCTCACTTCAAGTTAAACAAAATTTTGAAAAAATTGAAAATAAACTCTACAACCTAATTTTAATTAAATATTCAGAGAGCACAGATAATAACGTGAGCTTATTTCAGAATAAATTTAAAAGATTAAGAAATATTTGTACACTCCCATTTCAATTGAATATTCTCACAACTAATAAAATAATGGTGCTTAGTTCACGCCATAAAAACAAGATTTTAAAACATTTAAAACTCTACAGGCAAAAATAAAAATACGATTTGTTATTTTATGTTAAACGAACAAAATTACAAATAATAAGATTTTTAATCTCTTTCAATTTAATTTTAATTAAATATTCGGTGAACAAAGGCAATGCGAAAAAATTATTCACTTATTTTTATTTCACACAAATCAACTTAATTATATAAAGAACTCAATTTGTCGTGCTACAAGCATTTCATTCAGGAAAATAGAAATATTTCCCTCCCACCTTAATATTTTAAAGAGATAACAGGTAAACTTACATCCAAGGAATAAAACTTCCCGAGACGTCTTCAAAATCAGTCGTGTGCGTTATGTTTACATTTCTCAACCGTCGTCTCGAACACTCCAGCTGTTCAGGGTAGGTACTTGGCCTACGACAACGTGTATCTGTCTCTCTGCAGGCAATATTAACCTTTACATCGTTGTCACTGTGCACTGGGTTTTAAAATTCCTTTGCAGAACGAAAACTTACATATGTTCGGATCAAATTTCTGCACATTAAAGGACAAAATTAAAATAAAATTATTTAAATCATTTATTATCTTAATACATTGCTCTCTTAAACTGACCGATAAAACTGGGAAATATTTCAATAGCTTTCACAAAATACACTATGAAATGATTCATATACAATATTTTTTTTCTCAAGAAGGAAACAAAAACGAGCAAAATGATATTAAACTATTTTGTGTGAAATATCTCAAAGATTAACCCCTTGAAATTAATGACATTACTTACGGTTCAACCAGAATAAAATCTCGCACTAAATTATTTTGTTGGGTGGGATTATACATTTATCGTTTGTATATCCTGCTTACTAATCGAATTTTTTTTATATTTCTTTTAGATTGGAATGTGTTTTCAAATTGAAACTCAATACACTAAAACAATATGAAATATACAGACACACGAAAACACACCCCAACGATTTTCTCAACAAACAACTCAATTTCAAAACACATACACTCTTTGACTCTACACTACGAACGCACCCACACAGGAAACAAGAGCCGCCAACACCAACAACGACCAGTTCTGAAGATGACCCAAAATAGGTCGAAACTTGTTAACAACGTACGTTTTATTTAATACAAGAAAGACTTATCATACATATTCCGAAATATATTAATATTGTTAATAAATAATGACGTAATAATAAATAAACATCATATACAGGCTGGGTTAAAGTTCGCTTCCTCCAAACACTTCCTTACGTTTCACTTCCTTCTAAACTGACTGTATAGTGATCTTAGTGTTGAATTGTCGTTGAGGCTTCAGCGTGTTCATAATGCTTGTGTCCCTTTCATTTTTAACAGCCGTCGCTATGATCATGTCTCCGAGTATTTCTTACAATTATCTTGGCTTCGTTTACGAGAGAGACGTTCAGTTCATTCACTCTGTTTGCTGTATCATATTTTAAATAATTCCACACCTATTTACCTAGTTCCTCGCTTCACACTTTTGGCATCCCACCACAACCGTAATACGCGTTCACAACATAACCTTGGTCTATAGTATCAATGCTTCCTTCACAATACACACAGCTCATTCCTGGAATTCCTTGTCACAGGAAATAAGGAGCAGTCGGAATCTAAAATCTTTTAAGTACACTCAACTTAGAAATGTTTTAATTTAACAGAACTAGACTCTAGCGGAAGTTTCTAAATAGTCTTAAATGACCAAGTTTTTTTCCTCCTCTCTCTTCTTTTATCCCTTATTATCTTGATACATTACTTAATCATTTGTATCTGTATGCCATATATATAGTACGATTCTACTATTCAACATTTTATGTCTTGTAACCCACATGTATTTTCCTATTAGTATATTAACTGTATATTCTTCAAGTGAATTAATCGTCGAATTTATGTCCAGCAGTTTATGTCTTATAAATTGTGTATCAGAGTGCTGCATTGGAGTTAAATCGCTCGCTTGAACTCGGTCGAATGTCGCACCCTCAAGTGAGATAAGATCGGTCGTGATACGCTCATAATAAATAGAAGCACAGTACAAGGTCATCTCACCAACATTTCTTATCTTGTATGGAAGGCGACAGATAAGATACACATATGTTTTGGCCACACGGTAAAAATAAGGCTTTATTTTCTGCGTTGATGACAAACGTTTAATGGAACACTCTAATGGAACGTACCAAAACAGTAACAGGAAGTTATAAATAACATAGTATGAAAAACAGTTATTATTCCTAATTAATAATTGTTCAATATTTGATTTACCACATATATAATATGATAGGTCCATACATAGTATTCCGCCTATATACTGCGACAATGTAGAAACGTTTTACAAAATATTGTTGATATAGCAGGAGATTAATATCAATATTAGTACAGAGATAACGTCACAGAAAATATAATAAAACAAATAATCATGCTGCACAACTGTTACAGACGCAAAAATTGATACACTAAAATTATTAGAGATTCTTATTATTACTAGAAAAGTTGGTAGGGTTCTTGCATTATCGTGATTGTGTTCTTCGTTTATAATAATTACATTTACATCCAATAACATCTATCAGATGTGGCAAAAACAAAATCACTCCTGTGTGGGGGAAGAAAAAAAAACATTTGCCTACAACATTTATAGGCTATTACATTTTAAACCAAGTTTTGGAGAGGTTAGTTAAACACTGCTAAGTTTTGAAATGATAAACATCTATGATGTTACTACACAGTTCATCACTGTAACAAGAACGAATGTCTAACGCTCGGCTGATACCGTTCGAGGATTTATCGCTCGCGACAATTTTACCCATCATGCATGTGCGCTACCTGTCGGTTTATGCTATGAACTACTTGGCGCTAGAGCGAAAACGTCCGACGCAGATCTCTGTTGTGTATATACATATTCCCCTTACGTCATGGTACTGATTTTCATTATATGTAATTTTCTACTTTATTTTTCATTGTCCTTATATTATGTAACTAATCTTGACTATTTGTAATTTTCTACTATACCTATTTTATGTAATTTTTAAGGTAGTCTATCTTCTTTTGTGTTGTTTTATAATCTACGACATAATTTAGTATTTCATGTATATTATGAAACTTGGTTGAGTGGAAGAGAAGGCCTTATAGCCTTAACTCTGCTACGCAAAATAAAACTACTGCTGCTGCATTCAATTACATTCAATTTACATTTCACTACACATACTTTTACAGCTGTTGTTCAAAATGGAGGGCCCTGTTTCTCAATACACAGTTCATAACTAATTTACAGATGACAGAACATAACTCACGATTTTCATCGATTTTCACGAATGACTATTCGATCATCCGTCGCAACTGATGCAGAACTTGCGGTTTTTGAGCAAAAATATTGTTTTTCAGGATTACTTACCCCACAGCGAAAAATCACATGACGTCAGGTCGCATGATCTGGGTGGCCATTCTATTGTGTCATGACGGCATATCCATTCGTGGAATTGCTGGTTCAAGAAGTCCCTCACTCCTACACCAAAATGAGGTGGTGCTCCATCCTGTTGCCATATCAACTGCATATGGCAAAACTGGTGCTGTATGTGATCAAACAGAATAAAAATGTTTTGGTGAAATCAATGAATTTTGTGTCGTGAGACAAAATATATTTTTAAATTAGATCAATCATAAATAAATATTATACAATATATTTATTATTATTTCAGTACAAGTCATTGTGATTTCACCTGATTTGGTGATATCTGTTTTTGAAAAGTGCAACGCCCAGAAATAATGACCCGAACGACTCCAAACTCGGGAGATGTGTAGAACAATGCACCACCAACAACTGATATGCATTTTCGTACCATCATTCGCAGAATACATGCAGCTCTTTGCTTGTTTCAATCTTTTGAACTGAAACAACCCAGGGCTCACCACGAGGAGGTGGCTGCATGTCGAGTCCCGCCCTGCCCATCCCAACCTCCCTACCATGTGGGCAAGTATATTCCATTATTCATTTTTTGTCATTTTCAATTTATGTTCATACTCTCTCTTCTTGCATCAGTATTTAGGTTTCCATTTCATATTTCTTTGGTCTCAATTTATAAAAGTCACATTATTAAGGCACTCAATCACTGCATGTCAGTGCAACGAAAATTATGAAGAAATGCTTGATGTCATTATTTTTGTCTGTGATTTTTCCCACTGTCGTAGTACCATGCATTTAAATATATACACGATAGCTAAAGTTCAAGGTAACTTTCGGTACGATGGATAATATTTTTGACATGAATTTAGGCAACTTTTGTTTCTTCTTTCTTTATTTATTATCATTTCACATCTTGCTGGATTGCCCAGATCTAAGATAGTCAGGCATTATTATTTCGGGCAGCAAACATTGCCTCTTCTGAAGAAATTAATCCCAGCGGCACAGGTAAACTGGTGGTAATACATAGCGGTCCTGTGGGTTAATCTCAGTTTCTGTGGTGCACAAGGGGTCATTTGTGTCCAAGTAATCTACACCCTTAATTTAGAAGAAGAAGATTATATTCTGTTAGGTATTGCACAAAACATTTCCAATTCCATATTTTCTGCTAGTTTTTGAACTAATTCTTTTCTCTGTATATGTCTTGACCATCTGATTTCTGAAGATTTCCCAAAATATATATGCTGGCAGTTATTATTACACTTATACAATAAATCACCTTACAAATTTTTCCGCCTGCCCTAGAGGTCTACATTTTTACTAATCATTAGTGTTTCATTTCAAATATAATATTTTATATGTCATTTAATGTTCTCTGGAACTGTCTTAACACATTCTATTGTCCCTTTTGTCCCTTTTCACACCGCCGTTGTTCTTATTACTGATCCAGGTCGTCGTACTGCACAATAATAATATCAGCTTATTTTCAGAATATGTTACATTGAGGCGATGAAGATGTCTTTCCACGCAGTTGTCACTATTTCTCAATATGAATAAGGCGACTGGGTGTCTTCTTCCTTTACGACTATCTTCCTCCCAGAGTTCACTTCACCTCTATGTAAAGTCACATTTTTGTTGCACATTATTGCAGTTCAGCCAATTTCGGTTTTGTTACACTTTTAATAAATTCTTTCCAGTTTTCTGTTACAGCAGAAGAATTATAATTTTCGATTGCAAGCATAAAATTTAGAAAGATTCTTCAGTGTTATATGTTCTAACATTCTTGAATAAATAGAATGATAAAAATTTAAAAAAAAAAAAAAAACTAATATTCTGAAGTATATTTCTGTACCTAAATTTCTACATTGCTGTAGCATAGAAGGTTAATGAATATTGCAGACAATGGTAAAATTTATCGTTATTTTAGAAATTATGATTTTATCCTTCATCATGGTGGTGCAATATTAAAGTTCAAAGTTTCCATTGCGATGGTGTTAGTCAATAAATTCTCAACTGTTTAATATTTCGAGTTGTATATATTGCGAAGTGTATGTCTCTGTTGGATACGATTTCAATTCTGTTTCCTATTTCCATTTCGGTTATTATTTTCATACATTTCTTCAGTAAAACAAATACAAGATTATTAAATTTGTATAATATGTAATGAGATTTCTACAAGTCATCCCTCAAAATTTAGAGAAACAAATGTTTTACCCTGAATATTATAAAACTGCAGTAACAGATGTCCTAATATTCGGAGAAGTAATTAGAGAGCGGAATTATACACCATTATTTCAAGTTATCTGTGCATTTTACTATTCCTCGCCATTGTGAAAACGAAAGCATTAGACGTTTTGCTTTATTGGTTATGCAGTCATATTCAAAGAAACTACAGACTGTACAGAAGTTGACGATTTTCATTTTAATTTACTAACAGCTTATCATCAAGTACATATTGTAAAATTAAATAGCACATACTACAACTTAAGTATTACAGCTATTTTAGATATAAATGTAAGGCATGCGCAGTAGGTACCAACCACTTCCTATCTAACAGTCGCTATCGGTCAAGATATACCGAGAGTATTATACCAGGTGGTCCATCTGCTCAGTTTTAACAACGATTATAGAAAACCCATCAAACAGAGGCGGGCAACGGGATATCTACATTACAGGGGCAATGCCTTCATAAAAGCAATGTGACGACAACTACACAATTGTTTAGATCGATGGCTCTGGTAGAGGGGAAAAGAAGGCCTAATGGCCTTATCTCTAAAAGGTTAAATAGATAGACAGACACACAGACAGGCAGGCAGGCAGGCAGGCAGGCAGGCAGGCAGGCAGGCAGACAGACAGACAGACAGACAGACAGACAGACAGACAGACAGACAGACAGACAGACAGACAGACAGACAGACAGACAGACAGACAGATAGATAGATAGATAGATAGATAGATAGATAGATAGATAGATAGATAGATAGATAGATAGATAGATAAATCAATAAGCAGTTAAATAAGTAGTTAAACAAGCAGTTAAACAAGCTGATAAATCAACAGTTTAATCAGTATTTAGATAAGTAGTTCAGTAAGTAGTTAGATAAGTAGTTAAATAAATACTTAAGTAAATAGTAAAATAAAAAAATAATTAGTTAAATAAAAAGTTAAATCAATACTTAAATAAAAAGTTAAATAAAATGTTAACTAAACAGTAAATAAATAGTTAAATCAATAGTTAAATCAATATTTAAATCAATATTTAAATAAGTAGTTAAACAAATAGTTAAATAAATAAACAGTTAAATAAAGAAATATTTAAATAAATAGATAAATGAGCAGTTAAATAAGCGGTTAAGTCAACGGTTAAACCAACCGTTAAATAAACGGTTAAATAAATAAATAAATGTACCAATAATAAATAGTTAAACAAGTAGTTAAATAAGCAGTTAAATAAGCAGTTAAACAAGCAGTTAAATCAACAGTGAAATCAACAATTTAATCAGTAGTTAAATAAGCCGTTAAATAAATAGTTAAGTAAATAGTTAAATAAAAAATAAATAAGTGTTTAAATAAAAGTGGAATCAATAGTTAAATCAATAGTTAAATAAAAAGTTCAAAAAAAGTTAAATAAACAGTAAAGAAATAATAAAATATATAGTTAAATAAATATTTAAATAGTTGAATAAATAGTTAAATAAATGAAAATATTTAAATAAATATATATTTAAATAAATAAATAGTTAAATAAATAAATTAATACTTAAGTAAATAATTTTTAAATAAATAAATAGTTAAATAAATAAATATTTAAGTTAATAGTTAAATAAGTGGTTAAATAAACGGTTAAATCAATAATTAAATAAATATTTAAATATATAGTTAAATAAATCGTTAAATAAGTAGTTAAAGAAGTAGTTAAATAAGCAGTTAAATCTATAGTTATATCAATAGTTAAATAAGTAGCAAAATAAGAAGTTAAATTTATATAAATGGTTAAAATGATAAAATAGCTAAATAAATAGTTAAATAAGTAGTTAAATATGTAGTTCAGTATGTAGTTAAATCAGTAGTTAAATAAGCCTTAAAATAAGTATTTAAATAAGTAGTTAAATAAGTAGTTATGTCAGTAGTTAAATAAGTAGTTAAATAAGCAGTTAAATTGGCAACTAAATAAGAAGTTAAATAAGCAGTTTAATCAGCAGTTAAATTAGCAGTTAAATAAGCAGTTAATTAGGCAGCTAATTAAGCAATTAAGTCAACAGTTAAATCAACACTTAAATCAACGGTTATGTCAGTAGTCAAATGAATAGTTAAATCATTAGTTAAATAAGTAGTTAAATAATTAATGAAATAAAAAAATTAATAAATACTTAAATAAATAGTTAAATAAAAAGTTGAATCAATTGTTAAATCAATAGTTAAAATAAATAGTTAAATAAAAAAAATATTTATTTAAATAAACAGTTAAATAAAAAGTTAAATCCATAGTTCAATCAATAGTTAAATAAATATTTAAATCAATAGTTAAATAATTATTAAAATGAATAGTTAAATATATAAATATTTAAATAAATAAATAGTTAAATATGCGCTTATATATAAATGGTTAAATAAACGGTTAAATAAGTAAGTTAATAAATAACAAAATAAATAAATAAGTAAATAAATAAATAGTTAAATAAATAGATAAATAAGTAGTTAAATTTGTAGTTAAATAAGTATTTAAATAAGTAGTTAAATAAGTCGTTAACTAAGCAGTTAAATCAGCAGTTAAATCAACAGTTAACTATGTAGTTAAATAAGTAATTATATGAGTGGTTTAATGAGATGTTAAATAAAAAGTTAAATAAAATATAAATTAATAGTTAATTAGTTAAATATTTAAATAAAAATATAAATAAATAGTTAAATAAAAAGTTGAATCAATAGTTAAATCAATAGTTACATAAATAGTTAAATAATTAGTTAAATAATAAGTTAAATAAATAGTTATCTATAGTTAAATCAACAGTGCAAAACATAGTTCAATCAATATTTAAATCAATAGTTAAATAAATAGTTAAATAAGTAGATAATAAGTAGGTAAATAAGTACTGAAATAAGTAGTGAAATAAGCAGTTAAATAAGCAGTTAAATGAATAGTTAAATCAATAGATAAATCAATAGTTAAATCACTAGTTAAATGAGTAGTTAAATAAGTAGTTAATTAATAGTTAAATAAATAGTTAAATAAATAGTTAAATAAGTAGGGAAATAAGTAGTTAATTAAGTAATTAATTAATAGTTAAATAAATAGTTAAATAAATAGTTAAATAAATAGTTAAATAAGTAGGTAAATAAGTAGTTAAATAAGTAGTTGGCTAATAGTTAAATAAATAGTAAAAAAATAGTTGAATAAATAGTTAAATAAAAAGTTAAAAAATAGTAAAATGAATATTTCAATCAATAGTTAAACCAAGAGTTAAATCAATAGCTAAATAAATAATTAAATAAATAAATAGTTATATATGTAGATAATTAAATAAATAAATAGATAAATAAATAAATAGTTAAATAAATGAAAAGTTAAATAAATAAGCAGTTAAATAGACGGTTAAATAAACGGTTAAAGAAACAGATAAGTAAATATATAGATAAATACAAAGTTAAATAAATATTTAAATAAGTAGCTAAATAGGCAGTAAAATAAGCTGCTAAATAAGTTGTTAAATAAGCAGTTAAATAAGCAGTGAATTAGCAGTGAATTAAGCAGTTAAATCAACAGTTACATAAATAATTAAATAAGTAGTTAAATTAGTAGTTCAATAAATAGTTAAATAGAAAAATAAATAAATATTTAATTAAATTGTTAAATAAAAATTAAATCAATAGTTAAATCAATAGTTAAATAAATAGTTAAATAAAAAGTTAAATAAATAGTTAAATAAATAAGTAAATTAATAAATATTTAAATAAATAAATACTTAAATAAATAAATAAATAGTTAAATAAACGGTTAAATAAGCCATTAAATCAACGGTAAAATCAACGGTTAAATAAGCGGTTATATAAACTGTTAAATAAATAAGTAAATATATAAATAAATTGGTAAACAAGTAGTTAAATAAGTTGTTAAATAAGCAGTTTAATAAGCTGTTAAATCAACAGTTAAATCAATAGTTAAATCAATGGTTAAATAAATGGTTAAATAAATAGTTAAATAAAAATTTAAAACAATATTTAAATAAATAGTTAAAGAAATAGTTAAATCAATGTTTAAATCAATAGCTAAATAAATAGTTAAATAAATAAATAGTGAAATAAATATTATTTAAATAAATAAGTAGTTAAATAAATATGTAGTTAAATAAATAAATACATAAATAAATAAATAGTTAAATAAGCGGTCAAATAAACGGTTATTTCAACGGTTAAATAAGCTGTTAAATAAGCGGTTAAATCAATAAATAAATAAATAAATATTTCAATGAGTAGTTAAATAAGCAGTTAAATAAGGAGATAAATCAGCAATTAAATCAACACTTAAATATGTACTTCAATAAGTAATTAAATGAGTAATTAAATAAATAGTTAAATAAAAAAGTAAATAATTAATTAAATGAATAGTTAAATAAAAATTTAAATCAATAGTTAAATCAATACTTAAATCAAAAGTTAAATAATTATTTAAATAAATAGTTAAATATATAAATATTTAAATAAATAAATAGTTAAATATGCGCTTATATATAAATGGTTAAATAAACAGTTAAATAAATAAGTAAATAAATAACAAAATAAATAATTAAATAAATAAGTATATAAATAAATAGTTAAATAAATATATAAATAAGTAATTAAATTTGTAGTTAAATAAGTATTTAAATAAGTAGTTAAATAAGTCCTTAACTAAGCAGTTAAATCAGCAGTTATATCAACAGTTAAATATTTAGTTAAATAAGTAATTATATGAGTAGTTTAATGAGTAGTTAAATAAATAGTTAAATAAAATATAAATAAATTGTTAAATAAAAATATAAATAAATAGTTAAATAAAAAGTTGAAACAATACTTAAATCAATAGTTGCATAAAAATTTAAATAATTAGTTAAATAAGAAGTTAAATAAATAGTTATCTATAGTTAAATCAATAGTGCAAACAATAGTTCAATCTATATTTAAATCAATAGTTAAATAAGTAGCTAACTAAGTAGGTAAATATGTAATGAAATAAGTAGTAAACTAAGCAGTTAAATAAGCAGTTAAATCATTAGTTAAATCAATAGCTAAATCAATAGATAAATCAATAGTTTAATCATTACTTAAATAAGTAGTTAATTAATAGTTAAATAAAAAGTTAAATAAATATATAAATAACTAGTTAAAAAAATAGTTAAATAAATAGTTAAATAAAATGTTAAAAAATTGTTAAATGAATACTTCAATCAATAGTTAAATCAATATTTAAACCAATAGTAAAATAAATATTTAAATCAATAGTTAAATCAATAGCTAAATAAATAATTAAATAATAAATAGTTATATAAGTAGATAATTAAATAAATATATAGATAAATAAATAAATAGTTAAATAAATGAATAGTTAAATAATTAAGCGGTTAAATAGTCGGTTAAATAAACGGTTAATGAAACAGATAAGTAAATATATAGATAAATAAATAGTTAAATAAATATTTAAATAAGTAGTTAAATAGGCAGTTAAATAAGCAGTAAAATAAGCTGTAAAATAAGTAGTTAAATAAGCAGTTAAATAAGCAGTGAATTAAGCAGTCAAATCAACAGTTACATCAATAATTAAACAAGTAGTTAAATTAGTAGTTCAATAAATAGTTAAATAGAAAAATAAATAAATGTTTAAATAAATAGTTAAATAAAAATTAAATCAATAGTTAAATCAAAAGTTAAATAAATAATTAAATAAATAGTTAAATAAATATTTAACTAAGAAATTAAATAAGTAGTTAAAAAGTAGTTAAAAAGCAGTAAAAAAGCAGTTAAATAAGCAGTTACAAACAGTTAGATAAACTAATCAATAGTCAAATCAATAGTTAATTCCATAGTTAAATCAATATTTAAATAAATAATTAAATATATAAATAGTTAAATATATAAATATTTAAATAAATAAATACTTAAATAAATATTTAAATACATAGTTAAATAAATATTTGAATAAATAAATAGTTACGTAAATAGTGAAATAAATAGTTAAATAAATAAATATTTTTAATTAAATAAATATGTTATATAAACGGTTAAATAAGCGATTAAATCAACGGTAAAATCAACCGTTAAATAAAAGGTTATATTAACAGTTAAATAAATAAGTAAATAAATAAATAGTTAAACTAATAGTTAAATAAGTAGTTAAATAAGCAGTTAAATAAGCATTTAAAACAACAGTTAAATCAATAGTTAAATCAATAGTTAAATCAATGGTTAAGTAAATGGTTAAATAAATAGTTAAATAATAATTTAAATCAATAGTTAAATAAATAGTTAAAGAAATAGTTAAATCAATATTTGAATCAACAGCTAAATAAATAGTTAAATAAATAAATAGTGAAATAAATAAATAGTTAAATAAATATATATTTAAATAAATAGTTAAATAAATATATAGTTAAATAAATAATTACACAAATAAATAAATAAATAAGCGCTCAAGTGAGCGGTTAAAAAAACGGTTATATCAACGGTTAAATAAACGGTTAAATCAATAAATAAATAAATATTTAAATAGATAGTTCAATGAGTAGTTAAATAAGCAGTTAAATAAGCAGATAAATCAGCAGTTAAATATGTACTTAAATAAGTAATTAAATGAGTAGTTAAGTAAAATAATAAATAAATAATTAAATGAGTAGTTACATAAAAATTTAAATCAATAGCTAAATCAATAGTTAAATAAGCAGTTAAATAAATAGCTAAATAAAGAGATAAATAAAAAGTTAAATAAAATGTCAATAAATACTTATCAATAGTTAAATCAATAGTTCAATAAATATTTAAATCAGTAATTAAATCAATAGTTACATAAGTAGTTAAGTTCTTAAATAAGTGGTTAATTAATAGTTAAATAAATACTTAAATAAGTAAGTAAATAAGTAGTTTAATAAGTAGTTAAATAAGCAATTAAATAAACAGTTAAATAAGCAGTTAAATCAATAGTTAAATCAATAGTTAAATAAGTAGTTAACTAATAGATATATTAATAGTTAAATAAATAGTTAAAAAATAAATAAATATTTAAATAAATAGTTAAATAAAAAAATAAATCAATAGTTAAAACAATAGCTAAATCAATAGTTAAATAAAAAGTTAAATAAAGAGTTAACAATAGTTAAATAAATGGTTAAATCAATAGTTAAATGAATAGTTAAATCAATAGTTAAATCAATTATTAAATCATTATTTAAATCATTATTTAAATCAATATTTAAATCATTAGTTAAAATAATATTTAAATAAACAGTTAAATAAATAAATAATAAAAATAATAAATACTTAAATAAAACAATAATTAAATAAATTAATTTATAAATAAATAAATAATTAAATAAGCGGTTAAATAAACGGCTAAATAAATAATTAATTAAATATATAATAAATAAAATAAATAAATAAATAGTTAAATAAATAGATAAATAAGTGTTTAAATATGTAGTTAAGTATGTAGTTCAGTATGTAGTTAAATTAGTAGTGAAATAAGTAGCTAAATCAGCAGTTAAATTAGCAGCTACATAAGAAGTTAAATAAGCAGTTAAATCAGCAGTTAATTAAGTAGTAACTTAAGCAATTAAGTCAACAGTTAAATCAACACTTAAATCAAAAGTTAAGTCAGTAGTCAAATGATTAGCTAAATCATTAGTTAAATAAGTAGTTAAATAAGTAGTGAAATAAATAGTGAAATAAAAAAATAAATAGATACTTTAATATACAGTTAAATAAAAAGTTAAATCAATTGTTAAATCAATAGCTAAAATAAATAGTTAAATAAAAAAATAAATATTTAAATAAACAGTTAAATAAAAAGTTAAATCAATAGTTCAATCAATAGTTAAATCAATAGTTAAATAAATAGTTAAATATATAAATATTTAAATAAATAAATAAATAGTTAAATATGCGGATATATAAATGGTTAAATAAACGGTTCAATAGATATGTAAATAAATAAAAAAAATAAATAAATAAGTACATATATAAATAGTTAAATTAATAGATAAATAAGTACTTAAATTTGTAGTTAAATAAGTAGTTAAATAAGTCTTAAAGTAAGTAGTTAAATAAGTAGTTATGTAAGTAGTGAAATAAGTAGTTAAATAAGCAGTTAAATTAGCAGCTACATAAGAAGTGAAATAAGCAGTTTAATTAGCAGTTAAATAAGCAGTTAATTAAGGAGTAACTTAAGCAATTAAGTCAACAGTTAAATCAACACTTAAGTCAACAGTTAAGTCAGTAGTCAAATGAATAGCTAAATCATTAGTTAAATAAGTAGTTAAATAAATAGTGAAATAAATAGTGAAATAAAAAAATAAATAAATACTTTAATATACAGTTAAATAAAAAGTTAAATCAATTGTTAAATCAATAGCTAAAATAAATAGTTAAATAAAAAAATAAATATTTAAATAAACAGTTCAATAAAAAGTTAAATCAATAGTTCAATCAATAGTTAAAGCAATAGTTAAATCAATAGTTAAATACAAAAAAATATTTAAATAAATAAATAGTTAAATATGCGGATATATAAATGGTTAAATAAACGGTTAAATAGATATGTAAATAAATAAAAAAAATAAATAAATAAGTACATAAATAAATTGTTAAATTAATAGATAAATAAATAGTTAAATTTGTAGTTAAATAAGCAGTTAAATAAGTATTTCAATAAATAGTAAAACAAGTCGTTAACTAAGCAGTTAAATCAGTAGTTAAATCAACAGTTAAATATGTAGTTAAACAAGTAATTTTATGAGTAGTTTAATGAGTAGTTAAATAAATAGTTAAATAAAATATAAATAAATAGTTAAATAAAAATATAAATAAATAGTTAAATAAAACGTTGAATCAATAGTTAAATCAATAGTTACATAAATAGTTAAATAATTAGCTAAATAAAAAGTTAAATAAGGAGTTAAATAAATAGTTATCTATAGTTAAATCAATAGTGCAAACAATAGTTCAATCAATATTTAAATCAATAGTTAAATAAATAGTTAAATATGTAGCTAAATAAATAGATAAATAAGTAATGAAATAAGTAGTAAAATAAGCAGTTAAATAAGCAGTTAAATCAATAGTTAAATCTATAGTTAATTCAATAGATAAATCAATAGTTAAATCACTAGTTAAATAAGTAGTTAATTAAGTAGTTAATTAATAGTTAAATAAATGAATAGTTAAATAAAAAAATGGTTAAATAGACGGTTAAATAAACGGTTAAAGAAACAGTTAAGTAAATATACAGATAAATAAATAGTTAAATAAATATTTAAATAAGTAGTTAAATAGGCAGTTAAATAAGCAGTAAAATAAGCTGTTAAATAAGTAGTTAAATAAGCAGTTAAATAAGCAGTGAATTAGCAGTGAATTAAGCAGTTAAATCAACAGTTACATCAATAATTAAATAAATAGATAAATTAGTAGTTCAATAAATAGTTAAATAGAAAAATAAATAAATATTCAATTAATTAGTTAAATAAAAATTAAATCAATAGTTAAATCAATAGTTAAATAAATAATTAAATAAATAGTTAAATAAATACTTAAATAAATAGTTAAATCAATAGTTAAAACATTAGTCAAATAGTTCAATAAATAGTTAAATAAATGGTTAAATAAACAGTTAAATCAATAGTTAAATCAATATTTAAATCAATAGTTAAACAAATAGATAAATATATAAATAGTTAAATAAATAAATAGTTAAATAATTAGCTAAATAAATAAATACATAAGTAAATAAAAAGTTAAATAATTAGCTAAATAAATAAATACTTAAACAAATAAATATCTATCTAACTAAATAGTTAATTAAATAAATATTTAAATGAATAAATAGTTAAGCAAGCGGTTAAATCAACGGTTAAATTATCGGTTAAATCAACGTTTAAATAAACTATTAAATAAATAAGTAAATAAATAAATAAATATTTAAATAAATAGTAAAATAAATAATTAAATAAGTAGTTAAATAAGCAGTTAAATAAGCAGTTAAATACACAGTTAAATAAACAGTTAAATCATTATTTTAATCGCCAAATTAATCATTAGTTACATCAATAGTTAAATAAGGAGTTAAATAAGTATTTAAATAAATAGTTAAATAAAAAATAAATAAATAAAAATTTAAATAAAATGTTAAATAAAAAGGTAAATAAATAGTTAAATAGATACTTAAATAAATAGTTAAATCAATAGTTAATAGATAAATGTATAAATATTTAAATCAATTGTTAAATAAATAGTGAAATGAATGAAGAGTGAAATAAATAAATAGTCAAATAAATAGTTAAATAAGCGGTTAAATAAGCGGTTAAATATACGGTTAAATATAAATTTAAATAGACAAGTAAACAAGTAAATCAATAAGTAAATAATTAGTGAAATGTATGGTTAAATAAGTAGTTAAGTATGCAGCTAAATAATCAGTTAAATGAGCAGTTCAATCATCAGTTAAATCAACAATTAAATCAACATTTAAATCAACAGTTAAATCAATAGTTAAAAGAGTAATTAAATAAGTATTTAAATAAATAGTTAAATAAAAAATAAATAAATAGGTAAATAAAAAAGTTAAATCATTAGTTAAATAAAAATTTAAACAAATAGTTAAATAAAGAATTAAATCAATAGTTAAATCAATAGATAAATCAACAGTTAACTAGCGTTAAATAAATAGTTAAATGAAGAGTTAAATCAATCGTTAAATCAATAATTAAATAAATAGTTAAATAAAAAAAATAAATAGTTAAATAAAAAAGTTAAATCAATAGTTAAATAAAAAGTTAAATCAATAGTTAAATAAAAAGTTAAAGAAATAGTTAAATAACGAGTTAAATCAACAGTTAATTCAACAGTTAAATAAAAAGTTAAATAAAGAGTTAAATCAATAGTTGAATCAAAAGTTAAATAAATATTTAAATCAATAGTTCAATTAATATTAAAATCAATAGCTAAATAAATAGTTAAATAAATATTTAAATAAATAAATAGTTAAATAAATATATAGTTAAATAAATAAGCGGTTAAATAAATAAGTGGTTAAATAAACAGTTATATAAGCGGTTAAATAAACAGTTAAATAAATAAGTAAATAACAGTTAAATAAATAGTTAAATCAATAGTTTAATCAATAGTTAAATCAATATTTAAATAAGTAGTTAAATAAGTAGTTAAAGAAGTAGTTAAATAAATAGTTAAATATAAAAATAAATAAATATTTAAATAAAAAGTTATATCAATAGTTAAATCTACAGTTAAATATTTAGTAAAATAAAGGGTTAAATAAATACTTAAATAAATAAATAGTTAATAAACAAATAGTTAGATAAATAGATAGTGAAATAAATAAATAGTTAAATAAATAAATAGTTAATTATATAAAAGTTAAATAAACAAATATTTAAATAAGCGGTTAAATAAACGGTGAAATAAGCGGTTAAATAAACGGTTAAATCAGCGGTTAAATAAACAAAAAAATAAAAAGTTAAATAAATAGTTAAATAAATAAGTAAATAAGTAAATAAATAAATGAATAGTTAAATAATTAGTTAAATAAGCATTTAAATAAGCACTTAAATAAGTAGATAAATAAGCAGTTAATTAAGCAGAAAAATAATTAGTTATATCAATAGTAAAATCAATATTTAAATCAATATTTAAATAAATACTTAAATAAAGAGACAAATAAATAAATAAATAGTCAAATAAAGAAATAGTTTAATAAATAAATATGTAAATAAATACTTAAGTAAATAGTTAAATAAATAAGTGGTTAAATAAGCGGTTAAATAATCGGTTAAATCAACAGTTAAATCACAGCTAAGCAAACAGTTAAATAAATAAATAAATAAGTAAATAAATAGTTAAATAAATTGTTAAATAAATAGTTAAATGAATAGTTAAATAAGTAGTTAAATAAGCAGTTAAATAAGCAGTTAAATAAACAGTTAAATAAGCAGTTAATATGAAATAAGCATTTAAATATACAGTTAAATCAACAGTTAAATAAACAGTCAAATAAACAGTTAAATCAACAATTAAATCAGTAGTTAAATGAATAGTTAAATAAACAGTTAAATAAATAAGTATAAATAAATAAATAGTTAAATAAATAGTTCAATAGGCAGTTAAATAAGTAGTTAAATAAGTAGTGAAATAAACAATTAAATAAGCAGTAAAATAAGCAGGTAAATAAGCAGTTAAATAAGCTGTTAAATAAGCAGTTAAATCAACATTTGAATGAACAGTTAATTCAACAGTTAAATCAATAGTTAAATCTATAGTGAAAATAATAGTTAAATATGTAGTTGAATAAATAATTAAATAGGTAGTTAAGTCAATAGTTGAATCGATAGTTAAATAAATAAATAAATAGTTAAATAATTAAATAAAAGAATAGTTAAATATATAGTTAAATAAATTAATAGCTAAATAAATAAATTGTTAAATAAGCAGTTAAATAAGCAGTTAAATAAGCAGTTAAATAGTTAAATCAATATTTAAGTCAATATTTAAATCAATAGTTAAATAAATATTTCAATAAATAAATACTTAAATAAATAAATAGTTAAATAAGCGGTTAAAAATCGGTTAAATCAACATTCAAGTCAACAGTTAAGTAAATAATTAGGTAGATAAATAAATAAATAGTTAAATAAATAGTTAAATAAGTATTTAAATATGCAGTGAAATAAGCATTTAAATAAGCAGTTATATAAGCTGTTATATAAACATTTAAATCAACATTTATACCAACAGTTAAATCAATAATTAAATCAACAGTTAAATCAATAGTTAACTCAATAGTTAAATCAATATTTAAATCAATAGTTAAATAAGTAGTTAAATAAGTAGTTAAATAAATAATTAATTAAATAGTTAAATAAAGAGTTAAATAAATAGTTAACTATATAGTTAAATCAATATTTAAATGAATAGTTAAATCAATTAATAGTTAAATAAATATTTAAATAAATAAGTAGTTAAATAAATAAATAGTTGAATAAGCGGTTAAATAAACGGTTAACTCAAAAGTTATATCAACAGTTAAATATATAGTTAAGTAAATAAATAAGTAAATAAATAAATAATTAAATAAATAGGTAAATATAGTTAAACAAATACTTAAATCTATAGTTAAGTCAATAGTTAAATAAATAATTAAGTTAATATTTAAATAAATAGTTAAATCAATAGTTAAAGCAATATTTAAATAAGTAGTTAAATAGTTAAATCAATCAATAGTTAACTAAATAGTTAAATAAATAGTTAATAAATAATTAAATAAATAGTTTAACAAATAGTTAAATCAATATTTAAAGCAATAGTTATATAAATAGTTAAATAAATAGTTAAAAATAGTTAAATAAATAATTATATAAATAAATAAATAAAACAAAACTAACAAGTAAGCAAACAAATGAACAAACAAACAGACAGACAGACAAACAAACAAACAAACAAGTAAACTGAAAGAGATTTGTACCTTGTAATTATTGTGATTATGATAGTAATTATTATTAATATCAATATTTTTACCATTATTGCTATTCATTAACACCACTTTCAAGCCACTGCCGGTAAAGCCTACGAGCTGCAGCTTCATTTAGCCGTAGAGCAGGACAAAATCTCTGCACAATATATTTAATGAGATTTCGTAAACGCATCAGAAACACCGCTGACATTATAATTAGTAAGAAAACAGGACGAAGTAAATGAAGCGGGTTCAGAACCCTCTTACTACTCGTACTTGACGTTGTAATCAGTTCACTCGAGTCAAACGTTTGCATTTGTTCTGGCGTCCGTTCCCTTTAGCGCTTTATCCACGAAGGAGAGTCTATACAACAAATGATATGCCACACTACCAATGCAGTGAGCAATGCTGTACATAAGAAAATGCCTGAAATTGAAGTGAAATGGTCAATAATTACACTGCAAGAAACTCCACTTAAAGTCGTAAAAAGTGGTAGATTCATAAGAATGTCTCTGATGATTTTACATGACGAAATCTTCTCAAGTGTCTCACAGTGGATAGCCATTTTGAGTATTAATTTCAAGTAAGGACATATTAATTCTTGATAAAATTATTATGATTGACTAGACAACAGAGCATTCAGGCGGCGCTTCGATACGCAGATGATTGCTTATAATAATTGTCTTTCAAGGAGCTGTTACTACTGAACCCTCACAGAAAGTAAACGACACATTTTGCTGAGGATTTGAAACATTATTTACTTCACTTCAACGTAATTGGTGACAGCGAGATGATATTTGGCGAGGTGAGGCCTGAGGTTCGTCATTTTATTACTTGATATTCGTCTTATAGTAAACAGATATTCAACCAAAGCGGTAATCGAACCCACGCACGTCCGATTCTCAAATGTAGCTTGACAAAAGATTTAATTAACATAATGGAATTTCCGGTACTTACATATTCTGACTTCATG